>NC_052502.1:62217447-62360258 GCF_016617805.1 Bactrocera tryoni | reverse complement strand
CACCCAAAAGGAAACGTCGGAGACCCTATAAAATGTATCACATATATAAATGATCAGCGTGACGAGCTGCCATGCGAGTATGCTAGCTTCGGTCCACTAGCATAGTTTTCTAAATAATGGCAACAAAAGTACCGTAGAAGTAATGAGGGGCTACTCGCAAGGATTTTTGTATACTTTTTAATAAAAAGTAGGAAGTTCATTATTTACAATCACAGGCAAGAGGAAACACTGTTATTAGAAAGTTATTATTTCAGAATTTCATGAACATTTCTTTCATATGGACCGATAAATGCGATATAAAGTCAACCGGAAGTTCGAAAATATTTATATTCGATACATGGCTAACAAAAGTAATAACCCACTTTAACCAATTTGCGTACAAGGCGCTGTTATGACAGACATATTTTCCGCGAAAGTTAATACTAAAAGTCGCAAACTGATCGATTTATTCGATAAAAAATCAGCCATATGCACTGTTGTTCACATACATATTTGGTGTCTGCGTCCTTGAAAAGTTGTATTCCGATTTCGACACTTTTTGGGCGTTAAGGTGTCCAGTTGGTCTAGAATTTTCAAAAACCCGCATTTTTTTGTTTGATAGTTCGAAAGTATAGTCATTTAAGAATATACTGTAAAATTTTTGGAAGGATATTCACATTATTTTAGCTTCTACAGCCATTTTAGCAGGTAGCGCGCGGTCGAGGGGCTCATTGAATGGATTCTTTGTACGTCATTTATCTCAAAACTACTTTTTTGCGTGCCGTTGATGAAAAAAAACAGTATCCATCCGAATCACTTGAAATTTTAATATGGTGTTTAAAAGATCAATATCTATCGCTGGGACTACAATCAAATTTCAATTTTAAGAACTTCGATTTTTTTTTCGATCTAAAACTGGTCCAAAAATAGCTTTTTTTCGATCTAAAACTGGTCCAAAAATAGCGCGAAATTTTTTTAATTTTCAATTTTTTTTGGTTGTAGTCCCAGCGATAGCTTCGCTCCTACTGATTCATAATTTATTTGATATTTATGTTTCAGATGTTCTGAAGAGTCAAAATCAACAACGGCACCGGGAGTCACTTTTTAGGATAGCTTTTTTTGGATGCAGTTTTTAATATTGTTTAAATTTTTTTTATTTAACAAAAAAATATTTTTGTACTTTTCATAAGTGTATAAAAAAACTGTAAAAATTTTAAACTGATTGCTCTTTTTTTAAACCTTAAAAAAATCCAGAAAAACTCTTCATTTGAGGGCTCTAGACCACCGGGACCCCTAATGTTAGTGATTTATTTTAGCTACTATTCTCTACATGCTTTGCGGTCACTGTTTAATACAAAGTAAAGTTATATGTTAGCATAACTATCAAAAATCCTACGGTCGGGGGAAAAACTGTCGATTAGGTAATGATGTAAGTGTAAACCTTTTTAAAGAAAGTGAGAGACTGCTCTAAGTACTTCAAATGTCAAGTATTGATAGGCATTTCTGAGTTATCTAGGAACCGAGCAAAGCAATTACTTGAATTTGTTTTTTATCGAAATAAATTCTTTCATAAAATATGGACATGTTTGTACTAATTAATACTAATGACGAAAGGTTAAGAAAACAATTGAACGCAGAAGAGTTTATTTAATGTGGAACTAGATGCAAGCTGCAGATACATACATACATATGTATATACACCTTATGTTCAATACTTTATAGCAACACACAACCAAGTCTGTTGCTTGGACGTCAAGAGAGAAAATATGGTGAAAGGCCATTTTAATGCGCCATTCTTATTCTTCTTTATTAGTATTGTTGTTTCCATGTTTTCAAACCAAAATCTTACATGCTGAAACTGACTAAGCTTCTCGCTTCAACACCAAAACGGATTTGACTTAAAAACATTTAGGGGTTTCACATAGTCTCATAAAGTTATAACGATCCGAAAACATAGCGTTCAGAGTTGAATTTTCGTAAACTTATTTTAGTACGCAATCCTACAACAAATTTTTTAAACTAGTAAAAACATTTATGATTTTACGATTTTACGATGCTTTATGACACGTTGTGAGTACCCCAATTACATATATTATTCACTATACTATCAAAGCCGTAATTTTATTAGCACCCTTTACAAAAATTTCAACTTTTTGAAAATCTTAGACTGATTAATTACTGGTATACATACATGTCGGTATGGAGGGAGTTTCTCGAGGTTTTGGGTATTGATTTTGGAATAGTCTTAAAATAAAATTTGAACAACATCCAAACAGCTTTTTTCGTGTTATGCTTTTATGTTTAAGGAGCTTCAAGTATTATACTATATATAAGATCCAAAATATTAAGCAGATATTAGCAATTTCTAACTCTTTGGTTAAAACTTTTGACCACCGATAGTATAGAAACACGGCACACGCACATCATGAATTTTCTGCAAGTGACTTAACCATAAGATTATTCCATTCAAACAAAATAATTTCTCTCAATAAACGAAAATTGTTAGAAACGTGCTTGAGTTCACCTTTTGTGATTGTTTCTTAACATTGTTTCTTAGCATCCAAAAGGAAATGTCTGTCTGTCCGTCTTTCATTATATATGCAAACTAGTCCCCTTTTTGCATCCGTCGTTTTCTCAGCCTGAAGCTGCTTATTTGTCGGAACGGCCGATATGGGACCACTGTAGCCACCATACAAGCTGAACGACTTCTTTGGAAAACTATTTAATTTGACAAAATATCTTCAAGAAATTTCGCAGAGATTGTATTCCAAGATATAGCCGCAATCTTCGAAGCAATTGTTCAGATCGAATCACTACATACTATATACTATGTATAAATATATAGGAATATTTTGTATTTTTGGAGGGTATTATAACTTCGGAACAACCGAAGTTAACGCTTTTTCTTGTATTTCTTTTTTATTGTGACACGGACCGTTTTTTTCACCAGTGTTTTTAGATTAATATAATGTTTTGTTGCCACATAACATAGGTATTACACACATATGTTGGGAAACCGGTCCAACTGTCTGCAAAGCAAAATCAACGCCGCAATAAGTTTGAATGTTAGCGCGTGCCAATGGCTTTGGAAGCTCGCATTTATATCTCCAGTTGCAGGTTACATTTTTATTGCCAGTCTTTTTTATTAAACTTTTTATTTCTTTTAGGGTTTTAATGGTGCAGTTCTCGCTCTCATTATAGCCGAGCTTCCATGCCGTTTGTTGGCTGCAACGTCATTGCTTTATCGCTGGCAACTGATCGTCGCCTGTTGCTATTAAAACAGAGCCAACCATTTAAGGACTGCCTATGCATGGACTTTGCTCCGTTTTTATTGCTAATTTTTTATGTAAGATCCATTTTGTGTTGTGAAGTTTTTGGTGCGTTGGACGCGCCTGCGTGATAGGTTCCTGCCAGCTTAGATTACAAACGCCTATATATTTACTCGTAGTTACTTGCTACACAGCTAGATGTCACTCATGATAGCCGACAGTCATGATAAACATACGAACTATTCATTTCACGCAACGATTTTACACACAAACTGTCTCAGCAACCTGCCGCGCAGGCTCACTTGCAGTTATTTATTACAATCCTAAATGGTGTTTTGCGAGAAATTGATTTCCTTTTTTACAACAGCTCATCTTATCTGCACATTGTAAATGTTTCACGCTAATTTAACATTTGGCGTGTTCCTCAAGGCAGTAGTCTATGAAGCTGTAAATAGAATTCCAAGTCGGAGAAGCAGCGACGCAAAAACCAAGGACATCGATTTCGAAAAGTAAGATAGACATGTATCAGGCTTGGAAAAAAGCGGTTATGGGTTATCCGACAATTAATTTGTCAGTACTTTCCATGTTCTACAAAACTTCAGCTGCCTGAAAATTGTTAGACTTTGCTTTATAAAATTAAAACATTGTTCCAATAACCGGTTGCATCTGATTATTTTTTTCCAATTCTCGAAGCCACGATTTACTTATATAACCTTCCCTGGCAAAACTGTTTCTATTAAGCGCACTTTCGATAAAGTCTCACTAATTTTAAAAGAAGTTCTTTCAGTTACATTTTCTTTAAAACGTATCCGCATTCCAGTTTGTCTCAGCTATAATCTGGCTTCGATTTCTTATTTTTAAAGAGAACCACTCAAGTAATACATTTAGATTACGAATGAAATATTTTCAGAATGCGCTTGTTTTGGAAGGTACATTCCGAAGAAATGTTTGTCACGTAAAATTATCTCCAAGAAAAAAGCAGATTGAGACAGAATAACTTTTCTTGTATGTAGAATCAGCGATATAGTTCCAAGGCTGGCCTTAAGGGGTTACGTGGATTTTGAAATTTGAAAAAATCGCTATTTTTTATTTTATTTTTTCAAATACTATGACATGTCTACAATAATTTCCCAAAGTTTTAAGGCTAGCGCAATAAAACTGTAGGTCACGCTAGACCGATCGGCGAAAACTAATTTTTTCAAGGCAATTTATGGTATAAATTAGACCTAAAATTTTCTTTTTCAAATCCTCCTAATCGAGTAAATTTAATTTTTGATTTTAAATGAATACTTCGTCTCTTATGCGGGAAGACGCTTTTCGGTACCTCCGGAAACCAGCTGTCATGGGCTGAGTTTTCAACGTTTTTTATGAAAAATTCCTTTTCTTTAATGGCATAGAAACCGCTTACGCGGATATAGTCGAGCTAACAACAGCGCGCCAGTCGTTTCTTCTTCTGCAATTTGGCGCCACTTCGAGATACCAAGTGCAGCCAGGTCCTTCTGGATGGGAATAATGAGTGACTTACATCTTTGTTCGTCAAGAGAGGACTTTACTTCTCATTTACCAACTCTGTCCAAAGTAGCACCTGTTGCCAAGAGTTATTCTGCGTTGAATTTCGAGGCCGACATTGTTGATACTGGTTCCAAGACGAAATTGTCTATGACTTTGAAGTTATGACTGTCAACAGTGAAGTGGGAACTTAGTCGCGGGTGCGACGCCTGTTTGTTTGATGACTGGAGATATTTCGTCTCGCCCTTGTTCAGTCTGTAGGAAGCTGAACTAAAGGCGCGGGTGTTAAGGCCCATGATATCAATATCATCGGCATACGCCAGCAGTTGTACACTCTTATAAAAGATTGTACCTGCTTGAATAAGTTCTGCAGCTCGAATTATTGTCTTCGGGAGTAGAAGTCGCGCGATAGCGAGCCGCCTTGTCTGAAACCTCGTTTGGTATCGAACGATTCGGAGAGGTCTTTCCGATCCTGACGGAGCTTTTGGTAGTGTTCAACTTCAGCTTATACAGCCATATTAGTTTTGCGGGAATACCAAATTCAGACATAGCGGCATAAAGGCAGTTGAAAATTCACAAAATGTTAACGAAATGTTGCTTTTACATGCTCAATACAACATTTGAGCATTAATGAAATTAAATTATTATTAAAACAAGTAAAAAAAAGGGCTAAGGATGGAAATGAACATTTTGTACTCTTGCAATTGTATCAAAGAAATCAAAGTATCGGGGAAATACTTTAAGGTGTAAAACCAATCATATAGAGTAAAGTCAACCGAATGTTCGAAAATCCTGATATTAGTAATATGGGGGCTAGACCAAGTTTTTAACTATTTTTGGCACAAAGATACACTGTTATGCGCAAAACACGTTCTATTATTTCCACTGAGATAACTCACATATTCGCCGATATATGCGGTACAAAGTCACCCGGAAGTTCGAAAATCTTTATTATAAGAGAAGATTATACCTTAATTTTAGCTATATATATCACACATTGCACGACATTTTCAATCAAAAGTTAACTCTAGGTACCGGGGTCTAAATATTCGGTACCTAGGAACTTGAACAGTTTTTATTGGATATGAACAATTTTTGGTAGTGCAAAGTTTTATCCAGTTATATTAATTGCTTCTTGATTTGTGTACTGGAAACGAATGAAGAGGAATTTGAAGATGTGCTTTGTGGGAAGTAGGCGAAATTCAGATTTTCGGAAACAGTTTTCTATGTTTGGCGCTTCAATTTTGTCCAAGAAGCTTTAACAAAACACAGAGAATCAGGTATATTTATTTTTTTTCTTAATAATTTTCATGCGGATTTAGCTGCATCCATATTTGATAGCATATCTTTCATAATGAAGTTTCTGTATATGACTTTAAAATTTTGTATTATGCCTTAATCGAAGGGCTGGCATATGAATGTTGTAGGTAGAAAGGTAGAAACTATAAAGTTATGTTTGTCAGGCAGTTATCTCTGGAATGAGAGGCAGCATTATCTAAAAATAAAAGAATATTCCTGTTGCGAGATTTAATTTTTGCGTCAAGTTGTCGTAACCACTCTGTCATAATTTCTGTTGTCATCCATGCCTTTTTGTTCAATTTCCAATCGGCTGGTAAATCGGCAATTTGTATATGTTTAAAAGCTTTCAGGCGGACCGCTTTTCCAATGATTAAAAGCTTTTCTTTTTGTCCATTAAATAATGGAAAACATCCGCTCATGGGAGATGTTTCATAATAAAAAAGTGTCCGCGTCCGTTCAAGGGAGTGTCCGCTTAAGACATGATTCCTTCCTGAAACAAGGCGAAAAGTTTGGTACCAAGAAATTTGTCCACTTAAGAGAGCTGTCCGCAAGGAGAGCTTTCACTGTATACTTATATTTTATTCTATAAATACATTTGGATCATATTCCTTTCGAGCAAAATACACAAGCCTTTTAATTACTGTATCATATCCAGATACAGCAATATTGGCATTTACGTTATTCGTAGAGGCTATCACTTTGTGGGAATATAGTTTGATATTTCTTGACCTAAATTAAGTATTGGCTTTGGAGTGTTTAAAAATCTCGAAGTTTAATTTTCTAATGTTGGTTTGTTTATTATTCAGAGTCACAGTAGTCAGCAGCAGAGTTTTCCATTCGTTACAGTGTTCAATGCTCGACATTAAAAGTCGAAGAAATTTCAGTCTATCAATTTCTATTATTGCTTTGAAAGCTAGTTATCGAAAATTTCGATTCGAAATTCTAAGCTACGGAAGCAGAAGATTGAAGTGCCCACACCAGCTATTATACTAAGTCTATATTCCAGCCGCTAGAGTTCTGATAGCTGAGTTAGCTTCAAAACTGTTTAATACATCATCCCGTAAGTGCAACAAGAACTAAGTTTTCAGCCATTTCCATGACCGAGCGTAACACAAAACTGCCAAGTTGGGTCGCCAGGTAGGGCAATTACATACTGTTATTTATGGCTCTCGCGCTCGCTCGTCAAGTTAGCCAAGTACTGAAGTTGATTGCGCGTCTAATTACTAATATAATAAACACATTCGCCAAAGATTTAGAATGTCGGCTGCCGTACATTCAGCTGCATATTAAGATCCGCGTGCCAGTTGGCAATTGCCGGTTGCCGGCTAATCCATGATTTACGATGACTTAGCCATGTGGAGTTTTCAATATTTTTTACTAATTGGAAATTTTGTTTTTTTTTTTGAGTTCAGTCGTAGCCAAATAACAATAGAAATCAAGTGAGTCACGGATGCATTGAATGAATGAAAAGCACACTCGACGCTCAAAAAATAGTTGGTGAGCCAACAATCGTGAGCTGTTCACCACGAGTATAATAGAGAAGAAAATTCCACCAGCTACTAAGAGTAAGATTAAAAGTAATTTAAATAGTTAACAAAAAAAAAGGAAAGTATGGTGTCACAAACAAAGTAAACTTCCGTCGAAAAGTCGCAAAGTATTATTAAATTTAAACTTAATTACAGAGCAGACAAAGCTTTCTAGCCTGAATATGATTACCATGTTCTCAGAACATCCAATCAAAAGCTCTAAGCATTGATTCGCGCTCTTTGTATCATCAGATAATATGAATATGGACAATCCGATAAGCACTTGGTATAAAAAACGAAAAGTTCAATAAATGGAGATTTTTTTCTCCGCATAAAATAATATCCTTTGACCTCGATACACTTGACTCAAAATTCTTTGACACGCTCGTTAAATATGCTTACAGGTCTGCGATGCAAACAAAAGTACTTATTCAGCATTTAGAAAACGAATCGGGGACAAAAGACCTTCCGCAAGTAATCGATGTTATTCACATGTTATGAATTCCAGGAACGGTGACTTTGAACTTTTTCCTCAAGGCAGGTTTGCCGGAGACTGTTTCTAGGCCTCTGGTGTTCTCCACTGGATCCATATTTCCTCCACGGTCCCACAATAATATAGAAGCTTAGGATAGCCCTTTCTATCCGGAGCGGAACCCATGCGCTGACCGCTTTCTTATCATTTCTTATCTCAGCTACCTCGACCACCTTAAATCGGTGATTCGCCAATACACCATCGCAGCCGTTATCGATACACACCGACGTACGACCATGTTAAACCAAAACGATATTGCGCTCTTTCCATATTTTTAAAATTCATCGAATTCCGCAGATGAACGGACAGCATTAACTTGGGCATTCAGGCATCCTCTCAGACTTCTTTCGATTGGTCTTGCTATAATTAACTTTCTTTCATACATCATAAAGTAGATAGATCCATATAAGTATGATGGAATGATGTAAACAATTATCTATAAATATAGTTACATAGAGCACATCAATTTCATTAAATACCGCGTTTATTTTTGTGGTAGGAACAAAAAATATATTTATCTGCCATATTCAACCGAATGTAACTCCATTTGGAACGACCGAGTACAACCGGAACGTTCAAAATTCATAATTACTTATTCGCTTCTTCGATTAGCACAACAATAACAATGCCAATAAAAAATCAGTAGACGTTCATCTCCTAGACATAATGCAAAAACATTTGCGAAACCACAATGCAACAACACTGACAACCACGTTAAGTTGCAACGAACAACTTTGCATTGAAGGCGAAACAGCAACTGCAAAGCAGAAATTACAATATAACAACAATAGCAACCAAACGCCTAATGGTCGGTTGTTGGTCATCCGGCTGGCTGCCGATGTCTACAAGAGCGGTTCCGCTAATGCCTAGCCTCGTTTTATAGTGCAGTCGCTTTACGACTCCACTTCATCGGCAGTACAGCCGGCGCAATGGTGTTGGCGTAAACTGGCGCGTCAGCAGCCAAGCAGCGGCAATATTTATGGTAATAGTGTTATTGCTGTCGCCACCTCAGTTGTGGCAACAACCGAAATAAATAAAAGTAATGAACATCTACCGACGCTTCGTTGCGCGTCGGCATTGACTTCTGATGCTCGTTGAGACATGCGCGCCGCTATACGCTACGTATGTATATTTATGTATATGCATGTGTGTGTTGGTTCATGGTTTTGGCACAAGCGCAGCTCAAACGGGTATTGAAAGTAAGTAGCGCTGCGTCATGCCAACGTTTGCTTAATTTTTAACCTCAACTAGAGATTTGTACAATGCAACGCTGGTTCAGCGCTACATCTTTGCAAAAAGGCATTGCGTGTTACAATGGCAATCAGATCGAACTACGACGCTAATGGAGTAATTATTTACTTTAAATAATGATACAATTGTATCTCATTCGTCTACCTTCCTTCCTTTTTGATCCACTGATTTGATCAAACGACTGCATGAAGACATTTTGCTGGCCTTTAGACACAACTTCCAAAAATTAGTTGAAAAAGCTAAGGAACACTCGTTTTCGGTCCAGCTAAGCCGATATGTACATACATATACCTGATTGTTTCTATGTTTTGAGAAATTGCATATCTTTCAGAGAAGAAGACTTCTTGGAGTTTTGTACTTATTTTTTCGCAGTACACTATAGTTGTCCGATCTAAAAGAAATCTTCGAAGATTATAGCTCTCGAACCTCTAGATAATAATCTATGCTAAATTTGGTAACGATACCTTGTCAAGTTAAACCAAGTTCCGTGCTAGGGATTGAGTTCGACTGGTCACTTGTGAGGCAACTATATTTGTAATTGTGCATTTGTTTATTCGGATATTGTAGCGATGTCTTGGATAAATATTTATGGTATGTAACTTGTCAAATAAAGAAGGACGAGTGTTCAGTGGCGTAGCTAGAGGGGGGCGAAGAGGGCCGTCGCCCTGGGCGCAACGTCTTGGGGGCGGCAAAATGGTATTTAAAAACTCCAATTCGGGCAAAAATGCCTGTAAATTGTGTCAAAAGTGTACAAGATATAGAGAGAAAATGGGTTTTTTCTATGGCTTTTAATAAGATGTCTTGTAAAAAAACCGTATTGTGCGAATTGTGGAACTTCAGAATTAGCGTGGCTTCTAATTCCTAAATTTTATATACTTAATATCGAAGGTATTTTGTAAAAATTTACTCATGAAACTTGTAGCTAGGTAGATAAAGGGGTGCGGCAGAACATCCTTGGCCCCGGGCGCCCGAAGTTGTAGCTACGCCACTGCGAGTGTTGGATGCATCAGTTTAGAAGCTACAATTGTCCGATATTGGCGGTTCATATGAGGACATATGAGCAGCTTCTTGTGAGAAAACTACTTGATCAAAATTCCAGGTAATTATCTCAAAAGCTGAGGCACTAGCTCGCTTATATACAGCTTGGACTACTCCGGTTCATTTGCAGTTTCGGCTGGTTGTTTCCAACCCTACTACAGTACAGCTTCTAAGAGAAATTCCCTAACGCTACCTTTTAGCAACAAAAGCAGATCGACGGCCTTCGGTCATGCGAATGGCGCTATCAGGAATTACTACTACCGACATGCGGCGTGGCAAGCTATAAAATTTGGCTACAAGTTTGATCTGTCGTCGCCAGTAATTTTTTACCGCCATTCACTTATCAACTTTTTTCGACAACAGAGCCAACAAAGCAGCAACAATGAGGTCATGCATAATTTCACTTTTACTTGGTTTCTGCGGCGATAGTGGTAATTGGATCGTGCCGACGCATCGCCGCAACAGCCATCAAAGCTGTGGTTTTATTCTGCAAAAGTGTGTTCAATTGGTAAAGCAACAACACAAGTGGTGTACGAAATTCAGTACGCGATGGGTGGCTGCCACATTCGCACTTCAGAAAAATTACAGAAATTCAAAATGTGCATTTGAGGCCGTTTTAAGCAAGCGTTGGCCTCAATCGGTTTTGAATGCTAATTAAAAATAGCTTTTAGAATATTTTGTATATATTTATTTTATGCTTTTATATACGGTACGCTGTGATTTAAATATACTATGACAACATTTTGTTTGCAGATATGCCACACGTTTGAGATTTACTTATAAGTTTGTCATTAAAATGTAGAATATGCGTTAATTCGATGACGAAATTATAAAGATCTTGAACAGAATAGATTATTCAGACTTAACTTCTATAATTTTTTCTGTTTTCAGATCTCAAAAAAATGCGCTCTATAAAGAAACACATCAACGCTGAATTAGAAACCCCGAGTTAGAAACCTGCTTTGAAGTAAATGCGTCTTCTTAGTTTCTCAGTGGCTGTCACTGACTCTCCATTTTTTTCATTGGTCCACCTTGTTTCTCCGTTATATTGAAAATGACTTAAAGTACGATAGCCCACTAACTCCCATTTACCCATTACCATTTATAAGGTGTGCGCGCCTAAATTTTTACTCTGTCATCGCTTGCACGGATGGGCGGACAGGCAGACTGTCATCAGATATAGGACTTTTAACAGGTTCAATCGGTGTTTAAGCGGTAAGAATAAAATGCTTGACAGACAATTAATATTCTTGAATGACCTTTTTTCTCGGCATCATTATCTGAGGCCTAATTTGTTTTCTGGTTTCACATCCAATTCTCTTCATTTTGGGAATCAGTCGTATAGCATAACATGTTCTGACCTTGAAAGAATTTATATGTATTTTTGAACTCAAGCGAAGCAGTTTATTGGCGCATTGTTTTTGAATAAAAGACTTTCGATATATGAAATTGGAAGCCTCAAATATGAGAAGCAGAAAGAGCCACTGAGAACCAGAGAGAAGCAATGAAATCCAGGGAACGCCGCAGAGAAACACAGAGATCCCGAAATAACTAGGGAAAGCAACTGAGAGCCACTAAGAAGAAGGGAGACCCAGTGAGAACTAATGAGAGCCATTGAGAGCTAGGCAGAGACATTGGGAACAAGTGAGATCAACTGACAATCAGGGAGACCAAGTGAGAACCAGGTAGATCCACTGAGAATCAAGGAGAGAGACTGAAAGGCAGGCCACTGAGAACCTGTGGAACCGAATGAAAACCAGGGAGAGCTAGTGAGAATAACGGTTATGTTGAAAACTACCTATAGTGCGATATCCCACTAACTCCCATTTACCCAATAAAAAATTGCAAACTTCCGATCGTCTTTATACACATATGTATTTTCAAAAAAGTTATATTTTTTTATTCAAAGTAGTTTCCTTGTCCTTCGATACAGTGTTTAGCCCGGTCAATTAGCATTTCAAATGAGTGTTAAGGTCATTTTTCGGAATGCTCTTGAGAATATCGGTCGTCGCCTTTTGGATAGCTGAAATGTCCTGAAACCAGTGTCCTTTCAAGGGCAAATGAAATTTTCCAAATATGTAAAAATCACAGGGTGCCAGATCAGGTGAGTAGGTTAATTATGGTTAATATGGAGTTTTTTTGTCAAAAAATCAGTGACAAGCGTCGACCGATGACACGGCGCATTATCGTGCAACAGGCGCCAGGACCCTGCCTCACGGAATTGTGGTCGAGCACGATGAATGCGTGACAAAAGACGCTTCATAACACCAAGGTAAAACACAGCATTAATCGTTTGGCCAGGTGGGAGGAACTCTCGGTGTACAATACCCTCGGAATCGTAAAAACAAATCAACATTGTCTTTATTTTTGACTTCTGAAGACGACCGACTTCTGATCGTCACAGAGCTCCTCACGACCTTCTTGGAATCGCTTAAACCATTCATGCACATTACTACGGGATAGGCACTGATCACCATAAACTTTTTTCATCATTTGAAATGTTTCAGTAAACGTTTTCCCAAGTTTAAAACAAAACTTAATATTTGTTCTCTGAATTTTACGACCGATGACCAAAAGCTGCTGTCACTTTTGATCGATAACATCGATTGTAGTTATCCAATTATCTTAAAATTTTTACGAAATGTCAACAAGAGATCAAAGTTTTTATTTCATATACCCACCAATAGGTGGCGCCACCAGAAACAGTTATATTTAAAAAGTTCTGTTTCTTTTGCGACAGACCTTGTAGATCCTTGAAAGTTCAGAAAGAATAAAATGTTCGATTGGACCCAAACTTAAGTTTTCCTTACTTGTTTTTAATTAATTTTCATTAGTTAAGAAGATACCCATCTTGGAACTCCTAATGGCTGATAATTTCTATCAGAAACATGACATGATTCATGACAAATGTATACTCGTTACGTGACCAAGATGTCTTCCAAGCTGTAAGTAGTTGTTTTCTAAACGAATTAAATCCACCAACTAGGTAAGTTGGCCAATCTAGTAGTATAAAAATGGTTGTTTGACTAACCTGCAGATTTATAAGGGACAGAATACTTCCTTTGAACTCCAAGCACTTGTGTGTGTGTGTGTGCATAGTAATGTAATTTTCAATTGCAGACTGCCCGCAAGTGAGGTCGATATCAGTAATTGAAAAGGTCTCTTTTAACCAGTCAAGGATAACTGCACTGAATCCAGCCTACAAACGTGCAGCAAAGTCAATATATTTGCATAAATACGAATGTGTATTTAAATAACTGTGTACGCACACATATACATACATATATGAACGTATACGGAATTGTCCGGAAAGTAATAGGATTGATTTTCTTCCACCGCCACTCTACTTCGGCGCGCATCGACTGGATTCGGTAGAGAGCATTCCTAGCTAACGAACAGTTGTCTCCGAGCCCCTGGAGAGTCAGGACAAACATTTTCGCGCGTCGCGTTTGTGTGAGTGGTGCAAGCCGAAAATGCAGCAGAGGTACGTGAATAAAATCTGTGTGAAACTCGGTAAATCTGCAACAGAAACGTTTGGTATGATCGAGCAAGCTTACCCAGATGTTGCTTTAGCAAGAAATGCTGTCTTTTGGTGTCACCAGGGCTTTTTGAAGGGCCGGGAAGAGGTCGCTGATGAAGAGCGGAAGAATGAGCAACTCCAAAGTGAAAACGATTCTTATTGTCTTTTTTGACATCAAAGGCTTCGTCCACCATGAATTTGTCACCCTGAACAAACCGTCAACGCCAAGTTTTACGTGGAAGTCCTCAAGAGACTTAAACGAAGGGTCAGTCGGGGCCGACAAGACATCGTAACCGATTGGAAGTTGCACCACGACAACGCCTCGGCTCACACCCCCTTTCTTGTGATCAGCTATCTAACCAAGGCTAGCATTTCAACGCTTCCGCAGCCGCCCTATAGCCCAGATGTGCCCCGGATTCATTTTTGTTTCCTTGCCTTGAAAAGGCCGATGAAAGGCAAGTATTTTGAGACGAGAGAAGGAATCCAAGCAGCATGCACCTTAGCTCTCAAGGCTATTCCAGAGAATGCCTTCCTTGACGCCTTCAATGCTTGGAAATCGGGCTGGCATCGCGGTATTGACGCAGAAGGAGCCTATTTTGAAAGTTTTTAAAAAATTGTAACGATTGGTCCAATAAATTTTTTTGAAATCGACTCATTCCCATTACTTTCCGGACAAACCCTGCATAAGTGCATGACCACATGTATAGGTATTTATATACCGCTATTGGTTTGCGCTCTATACTGAAAAACAATTAACTGCACACTGTCGTAACCATAATTGTGGCACAAGCCATGCATTGGCTTCCAGACGCCAAGCTAACTAAACAAGTGGATACATTCATACATACATACGAGTACATTATATGCACATATTATATTTTAACCATAAGCGGCAACTCAAGTGGGGCGCCACTAAACTGGGGCGTGCAAACGTTGCTTTGTGGTCACAACATGGATGTGTGTATTCCATTTGCCAGCTGACCGAGCTCCCCAGCCGAACAGCCACACTTATGTGTGCAAATACCTGTCTCTGCTTGGTTGTGCGAATCGTGTGAAGCTAAAAATAAACTCTCGCCGGCTATTTTCGCACACCATCGGCTTCGTGTGTATGTATGCAAGTAGATACTTGTATAGAGTATGTTTATATGCATGCGTGTATCGCTGAAAGTGGCGTTTTCTGTTGTACAAACACGATTAGCATAACATTTGTTGTTTTAATTTTTCTATTTATTTGCTTCTTCATAGTTTTCGCGTTGGAAAATAATCAATGCAGCAGCGAAAGCAAATTCTATAGTGGCTAAATTTAAACGCTGCTATAAGCCGATAACATCGAAAACTAAAGCCGTAAAATACAATTGTACATTCATTTATAGTACGTGTATATGTATGTACATATTCTTAACCCTCTCATGTCCGAAATAAAATGAGGGATGCTTAAAAATATTTCAATACAGATATGTTCTAATCGCGACCTTAATATGAACCGACCAAAATTTCAAAGTCCTAGATTTGAGAGTTATAGGATGTTACCTATAGGCCAAGTCGTGTTTGACAAAGTACTGAGGTCAAATTTGAATTAATTTGTTTGCCTATTTTTGTTTTATTGTAATCTCTTACCTGCATTAAGTTACAAAAATCACTTACTATATAACACAAAAACTGTTTTATTCAACATTTTGTTTTATTATTTTGCACAGGCTATTTAAAAAAATTTGTGATCAAGTGTAGACACAGAGACAATACGCTCACAATTGAACAATCACAAGACTTTTTCGTTGATACTTGGTACGTAGGTATATACTACTGTGCCCAAAAAATAAGGTGACATTGTATTTATTTTGAAAATTCTTTATTTATTCTTCCAAATCAATTTCATCCCCTTCAAAGTAATCCCCTCTCGATGCAATGCACTTATGCCAACGGATTTTCCAATCTTCCAAATACTGGTTGTAGTCACTTTCCGGGATGGTCTTCAGTTCCGTCTTCGCTGCGGCTTGAATCTCCTCTATCGTATAAAAACGGTGTCCCCGGAGCGGTCTTTTGAGCTTGGTGAACAGCCAGAAGTCGCACGGCGCCAGATCAGGTGAATACGGTAGTTGCGGAACGATATGGGTTGAGTTTTTGGCGAAATGATCACGAATTACTAGGGCAGTATAGGATGGTGCATTATCGTGGTGTAGAACCCAAGAATTGTCTTTCCACAATTCCGGCCTTTTTAGGCGGATAGGGTTACGTAAACGACGCATAACGTTCAAATAATATTCTATGTTGACTGTTTGACCGGTTGGAAGGAATTCTTAATGCACAACACCACGATAATCGAAGAAAACAGTCAACATGACCTTGATTTTTGAGCGACTTTGGCGCGATTTTTTTGGTCTCGGCTCTCTTTTGGCGCGATATTCGCTTGATTGATCGGTTGGTTCGGGGTTGTAAGCATAGATCCAAGTCTCATCGCCAGTTATAATGAGTTTCATGACACCCTGGTAGTCGGAAATCATCGTTTCACACACTTCAATGCGACGCCTTTTGTCCAAAAAATTCAATGTTTTCGGTACCAGTCGAGATTTGACGCGCTTGAGGCCCAACACATCCTTCAAAATGGTATTGGCTGAGCCTATTGATATGCCAACTTCATTAGCAAGGCTCTAATTGTTAATCGACGGTTTTTCAACACCAAATCTTTGATTTGTGGAACGTGAGCTTCGTCGGTTGAGGTTGATGGTCGCCCTGGACGCTCTTCGTCTTCGACACGTTCACGGCCGGCTTGGAACTCACTATACCACTTGTAAACATAGCCTCAACACCAAAGGCTTTCTGCACCATCCTCATCGTATCCGCAGCAGAAAATTGATTCCGTAAACAAAATTTAATGCAAATTCTTTGCTCAACAAATTTCGACATCGCAAAAAACGAAAAACTCACTTTTAGCAGCTTACGTATCTCAAAACACTAATGAATATTTTGACATGAAATTTGACATAAATGTGACTGACAGTACTACCAACCTAAAAAAAAAAAAAATAATTCTCCAAATCATACATAAAACATTAGTCTACTGCACAAAAAACCCGCTATCGAAAATAATAAGAATAACGGGAGTTATAACAGCATCAGTACAATGTTGCCTACAGGCCGCGTCGAGCATGAGAGGGTTAAGTATGGCTGTGTGCGAGGGATTGTTTCTATACTTCTTAATAAGTTGACTTTGATAATTTAGTGTTGCTGATTTCTGAGCTCAAACAACGTTGGTTGTTAAATGAGTGTAGTGCCACATGTCACATGTATTGCTAACAAAAGTTAATTGAAATGAAAATACTGGTAAATTATCAAAGTGAAACGTTCGAAATGTAGTGTGGTTCAAAAGTGGTAATTTGCCACAAGTGTGTCTCAATAGTTTTCCGCTTACACACGAAACTCTCATAAATATTAATTTCTAATTAGAAATACACCTAATTCTCCTCACATATGGAAGACTCGAACAAATTAAAAGCAAACATAAGAACGTTACATAAGTAGAAATGACACACACATGCCATTGCTTATAACGGGTGATCCAACTAGAGGTACTTTTTTCAAGAGCCTTGCTTTTATAGATCACACTTGACACGGTCATGTTATTTTTGATCCGTAATATTTAGCATTTCATCATGGAAAGACTTACCTTACTTTAGCTGAACAACGTTCAACTTTATTACGAAAATTCACGTTCTGTAAAAAATGTGTTTCGCGCTCTACGCTCAACTAATGGCCAACAGTGAAGGAAATATAGCAGCCGTAGCTGAGCGCGTACAGGAAGACCGTGGAAAGTCCATTCAGCGCCGTTTGCAGCAACACGAAATGACGAATGAAACGACTCGGCTTTTTACGTCCAGATCTTAAATTCAAAGCGTACAAAATACAGCTTGTGTGAGAACTGAAGCCGCTCCATCTTCCAAAGCGACATCGGTTCGCTCTATGAAGTCTTGAAAAGTTCCAAGAAGATCCGACGTTCTCAAGCCAAATTTTGTTCAGCGATGAGACACATTGCTAGCTTAATGGGTAAATAAACAAGCAAAATTGTTTGCAACCTGAAGAGATTCAAGAGCTGTCATTTCATCCAGAAAAAAATAACGGTTTTGTGTGGTTTGTGGGGCGGTGGAAACATCGGTCCTTATTTCTTCAAGAATGATGCCGGTGAAAACGTAACCGTCAATGGGGACCGTTAACACGCAGTTAAAACCGACTATTTGATAAATTGAAGCTCGTAATCTCGGCGACATTGGGTTTTCACAAGATGGCGCCACTACCCACACATCGTATCAATAAAAGGATTTATTGAGAGAACACTTCAATGAGCCGATAATTTCACGTTCTAGGCCGGTTGATTGGCCACCAAGATCGTGTGATGTGTGACTTTTTCCTGTGGGGATATTTAAAGTCTTTATATTTATAAAAATTGCTGGCAAAAGTTCTCAAATATACCTAAGCAATAACAAAAATTAATGCAATCAGCCCTTTCATCGCTTTCATTTGAATTTTTGCTGACGGGAAGAACAATATAGTAAAAACTACGTGAGTCTATGATCATCAAAATAAGTTAGTATAATACCAAATTTTGCTGAAATTCGTTCACCATTTCGTCGAACAATGAAGTATTTCGTTAAATTGGTTAATATTAATGTACTTAGCAGGCTTTAATCCTGCAAGCACGAAGGGTATAAAATATTTGGTTACACCCGATTTTAACTCTGCCTTTCGTGTTTTAAGCTGAGTTTCACACAATTTGAAGAAATTTAGTTTTGACTAAAAAGGAAAGAGAAATGAGTAATATTCGTCGTATTTAAGTTCCCACATTGGAATCGGAATTATAGGTAAATATACATATGTATGTATGAGTATATCTCGATTATTCACAATGCCTGGTTTACGTCACAATTATCACCCGCAAGTTTGTGGTTACGCTTTTTCACACGGGATAAAAATCTCTACTTTTCTGAATTTAAAATTTTGAAAATCCCAGCAACGCCATTACTAACTCTGCCATTGTCGTGAAACACTGTATTGTAAACCTTCGCGGTTAGTAACCCGGGAACAGTATTAAAATAAACGATATAACTTAGCCAGCGTTTCTACAAAATTAAAAAGTTTATTAACTCTTGTTGTAAATAGTAACTCGATCTTGACACACTGTACCTTACGTCATCCGAAAATTTTGAAGTCGATTTTTCAAAATCATAAAGAAGAATCAGTTTTCTAAACCTGCTCACAGACATAGTTGTGTAGTCTCTCTATTTGAGACATTTTGAGGTAAAGTCTCAATTTGTGACTAGTTACTATTCACTAAACAGTCTCTAGCGTTAGTCTCAAAATTTGAGACTGGATAGTTAGCAGGTCACAAAACTAGAAAAAACTTTGGTCTGCTATATTGAATATACTGAATAGAGATAATCATAGATATTAATCGATTGATTTTATAATAAACAATTGACAACAGAGTAGATATACCGCGACCTCCCATACCAACAATGGAAATTGTCAAAATCACTTTGGATCTAGTAATCATAAATGAATCTTTGATGTTTGAATGAATTTTGAAGCCATCGATTTTTAAATTTTTGAAAATGTTCGTTAATAAAGAAAATATTTCCTTGTGGAAGCCCTAACGAAAGTTATAATTTTGTACACACTCTCCCACTCATACTTTATTGTTTTTGCGTAAGGTCATTAAATGTTAGAAAAATGAAAGAAATTCACATGAATATATATTTATTCTGTATTATTACAATTTTTTTAATTTTTGTAAAAAGGCCTTTACCATGTATTTTACTTCCTCTGCTCCTGAAAAATAATTTATTGAGTCAGAGCTTCCCTGTAAACGATTACATCAAATGTATTTTGTTAACTTTAAATTATCTGGAGAGTTACGATCTAAGTTTTTTTTGAAACATCTTATATTTACATATTTATTATTGTTGCTATTCAGTGCGGTTTGAAGTTCGTTAATTAAATCAATTTTGAGCATTGGAGTTATGTTTGACCGTAACGATAGCTGATCTGCGTCTGAAATGAAATTTGCAAGAATTGTGGAATTTGGCCTGATAAAGGTACTGATAAAGGACTGATACACTTGGCCCTCTATTTGAAAAGTAGGCATACAATTATCTTCCCTTATTTCTTTCGTTCTAAACGACGTCACTTGAAAAAGGTTATTGCACCTAAGTATGTTGTTTAAAAAATGTACAGAATGTGCGTGATGATTTGTCAATTTTTGATTGACTGTGGCGGCTCGTGCATATTGGGAAGATTGACTTTTTCAGAACCATAGCACATACCATTCGGTTCATTGGGCCATTTTTTGGCAGAACACTTACAGCAGATCCTATTCATGGCTCCGATTTGGATGGAAGGCTGTTGAACATAATAATCTGTCGATCGTATCTGACAGCCAATCTGTTACTATCAGCTAAAACTTGATTACGACCTCTAGCCGTTGATGTCCGTTGTATATTTCTCTGATCATGGGAACGTTGGTGGGAACGTTCAGAGCGCGACTCCCCAGTGCGAGATTCTATATTTCTTATATTTATACCCTGAACAGGGTATATTAAGTTTGTTACGAAGTTTGTAACACACAGAAGGAAAGGTCGGAAAGCCTATAAAGTATATGTATATGTATATAAATGATCAGTATGTTGAGCTGAGTATATTTGAATGTATTTTCACCAAATTTAGCATAGATTATTTTCTAAAGCAACAATGTAATCTCCAACAATGTAAAAATCGAAGTTAACAGATCGGTTAACTATAGCATATAGCTTCCATACAAACTAAACACATAATTACTAAAAAAAATGCACCTGTGAAGGGTATATTAGCTTCGGTGCCGCCGAAGTTAACGTTTTTTCTTGTTTTTAGTGAAATTAGTGCCCTCAAACAGATCAATGAACATTCTGGAAAAATTATTGAAATCAGTACCTATCCTATAAAATCATAATATAGAAGTTTTTGTATTAAAAATTTAGTAGTTCGAAAAACTAATAATAATAATAATCATACACTTTGAACCTGCTCGACGTCATTTTGAAAATGAAATATCAAGATATCAGATGCATAAAGAAGTTAGTGTACTATAAACTTCTGCCTGTCGAGTTGCTCCGTCATGGTGCAGCGTACCCGATTTAAGAACGTTTTTTGGTCTTTCAGCTTAGCTGATAAGTAAACGAAGCTTATTTCCGCTACCGAATGTCAGCTGCAATTTCACCACTGCATTGAATAAAATATTTGCAGTAAATTCTCCCTGCACGTCAGATGTTTTGTTTTGCAAGAAACTCTTCACTCAATTATTCCACACATTCAAATGCACATTTGTTATAATATATTTGATTGTTTAAATATACACGCACATATATGTATGTACATAGATTCATGTGTACGTTACGCAATTGCAAATCTGCTGCACGCACACGTATGTATATTGCACTTTGTTGCATTATTTTTGTAGGTACTATGTCTGGCAGCCTCAGCGTATATCTCTGCTCAGACAATTACCACATACATTAATGATTCATTCCGACGGCAGACAGTGCAGCTTACAACGTGGTGTGTTCTAATTGCTGTAGTAGCACTGCGAACACCTACCAATTTTCAAGTATTAATATGTGTACTCATGTACGTATGTAACAAGAGTGTATGTATCAATGTATCGGGACCATCACCTGCTGGTGCGGTTATTGTTTTTGCACAAAAGATGTTATTCTTAGTATTTGCAACTCGATGTAGCGTTTTGAACCACCTTTGGGCAAAGTCGAGTGAAACAATAGCGCAGACGGTCTAAAAAATACATAGATTCGATAATTTTTTTTTTTTCAAAATGTCTTCACTTTGCCATAACTCAATATTATTTCAACTGCGATTACCTATTATCCATATCTATTTGACATTATAAATTACAGGGAAATTCCCCATTACAGGCAATCCTCATAACCGGACATCTCCCACAACTGTACAAAATGCATGCACACAGAGTTATCGTTTTTATTTTTATACAACTTTCGTGTAAAGTATATCTGATAAACGGACAAGATTTCATAAAATTTGTCAAGAAAATTCTGTACAATTTATACTAGTTCCACCTTTTCTAAATGCTTAATAATTTTTTTATTTTGTGAGAGAGTGCTTTTATGAACAATACGAAAAATAAACACAGCCAACAAAGAAAATATTTTAAACACTGGTTTTTACTTCTTCTCCATAGATGGACAGCTCTCTTATCCGGATAAAAACACTGCGACTAGCGGTGCCCGGGTTATGAGGAATTCCACTGTACATTATTGCTTTGTGCATAAATTAAAATTTCGAGTATGACTCTTACCCTTAATTTTGGACCCATGAACTTCACTAGATTTCTTTTTTACATTGCTACTTTTTCCGTTTACGTCTCAGAATTCTTAGAACCTTTAACAGCATATTTAAATCCTCATTGTAGAAAACAAGGAGCCTGATAATTAAGATTATTCAACATTTATGTATGGACTCCTAACGCTGAATCAATTCCTCTCATCTTTCCAATAGTTTCGACAAACATTGCTCTACCTTTTTGAAACAACCGTAAATGAACAGTTAGCGGGAAAAAATACAATTGTGTAGAGAAAGAAGTCACAAAGCAAACCTGATAAACTATAAAACCATCATGGAAAACTTTTGTTGGTCTGAAAGTGTTATATAACAAATCAGCTTCATCGAAGTTCGTAATGATAATATGAATAATACAGTTTTTTGAAGGTCTTAGCTACAAATCTCGGCATGACTGTGGTCAGTAGTCGTCAAGCCCACACCGTTTTCTGGCTTTACTGTTAAATGACTTAGATGACATCTATCTTTCTATCCAATAGGGTATTAGTTAAACGCTACAATAATAATAGCTCAAGTTACTCTTACCATAGATGAGGTTTTAAGAAGTGCTTCTAGAAATTTCAATAAGGGTCTCGTTTTTATAGACAGATAAGTTATGTTCACTTCATGCACGATCAATCACCATTGAGACTTAATACTACTAATTGATAGGAGTATTATTATCAGAAGTTTCAGATATAATTCCAAGCTTTTAACCACTTTACTTTGTTTGCTGTTTTTCAAGGAATTTTCTGTGTCTCTTCGATGGAAACTTTACGAAATCAACCCTTTAAAAATATTGTAAATTTACCAGTATACTTGTATAGGAAAAAATTTTAATACCCTGAATAGGATAGATTAAGTTTCTCTTCTTAGGATCTACTTAATGGATATCGATAAAATTTGCAACATAATATTATCTCAACATATTTTTATTCCAGTGCGATGGGCGAAATCGGACTACAACCACGCTTACTTCCCATATAACAAAATTTTAACTTCCTATTGCGAACTTTTTACCGATAATATCGATTAAGCTTTCAGATATACATATTATTGAAATATGAAACTACAGGGTTTGTCCGGAAAGTAATATAATTGATTTTATTCCTCCGCGACTGTACTTCTGTTAGCTAACGAAGAAGCGGCTGGTCAGTTGTCTCCGAGTACCTGTTCTGTAAGTGGTGCAAGCCGAAATTGCAGAACAGAGGTATGCGATTAAATTCTGTGTGAAACTCGGTAAATCTGCGACAGAGACGTTTGATATGATCAAGCAGGCTTACTCAGATGTTGCTTTAGCAAGAAGTGGTGTGTTTCGTTGAGGTTTTTTGGTGTCCGGGAAGAGGTCGCTGATGGAGATCGTGCTGCGAGATCTGCGACTTCGACAAACAGCGACAATGTGACTCATGTGCTCAAAGTTTTGAGTTGAGATCGTCGCCTAAGTATTCGTTTAATTGCCCAGATGTTAAATTTATCAAAATCTGTGGTTCATTACATTGTGACGGAGCAATTGAACATGCGCAAGGTGTGCGCGAAGATGGTCCCAGAAGTGCTCACTGACGACCAGAAATTGCGGCGAGAGGAAGTATGCCAAGAAAATTTGAACATGTATGAAAGTGATGCCCAACTTTTGAACAACGTAATCACAGGTGACGAGTCATGATACTTTGGGTATGATCCCGACTTTTGTTTTTGTTTCCTGACCTGGAAATGCCGATGAAAGGCAAGCATTTTGAGACGACAGCGGGGATCTAAGCAGCATGCTCTCAAGACTTTTCCTTCCGCAACGCCTTCAATGCTTGGAAATCGCGCTGACAGCACTGCATCGATTGGTTCGATAACTTTTTTTAAATCGACTCAGTACTACTTTCCGGACAAACCCTGTAATTTTCTCTGGCTTTGCTCTTTGCAAGTTGCGAGAGTTTAAGATATTTGGTTACATCCGAACTTAGCCTTTCCTTACTTGTTATTATTATGAATAACCGAACGAATGTTGCACATATTTAGCGTTGCGTTTGTTTTGTAATTATCTATCATCACCTACTGACATACATACTATATGTATACTCGTATACATATGTATATTTAATTATAATGTTTTTAAATGATATATGAAAAGGTTGTAAATAATTCCACTTTATTGTCCCTATTTGTTCCCATGAGCTCTCTTGGATATACCTTTAAACTAAAATTTTCAATAGAAATCCAGTACTTCTCGAGAAACCCATACCATAAATTAGGAGTTCCGAAAAAATGCTTTGCTAGATTATGCTGATAAAAAATCAAATTATCTAGGAATAATATAAAGATAGTGTTGGCAAGATATATGTACGTACATGTGAAAGCAAGCGGCATTTCCATAATATGCATATTTTCATCAGAACTAGTAAAGTGATGAAATCTTAGAATCCCTCTCTAACCTCAAGCGCAACTCCAGATTCGCTGTTGCCGATTGAGATACTGTGCGGAGGGTTGGAAAAAATAGATCACGGATCGCAGCACAAACCTCAAATACCTAACTAACTCTTGAGCACATTAAAATTATGCTATGGAACCCTAATTACCAAAACCATTGCGAGAATTTTTAACTTAATCGTGCAAACATAAGAGAAATTTCCTAAGTGCATTACCGGGTACTGATTACCAAATGCCATTCTTAGTTAAACCTAACGTTGGTTGAACCGGAGACTAATCTATTATACTCGTATAAGACTGAAAAATTTTTTACGATTTTTATCACGCAATGTAAGCTACACATTACTTCCAAATTAGTTTAATTTTAGGTTTCTTTGCCGGGTGCTCGTTGGTAGCTATTTATTATAGATTTTTATACTTTTACCCACACTCAGTCCGTGTTTATTATTTTTTTCTTATACGAGTATTTGTTGTACCTTTATCGGTAATCAGCAAATTCAGAATAAATTGTGTACTCCTTCTAGGTATTTACGCGCTCAAGTTGTTTGAGTGGAAGTCTGGCAACACACCTCCAGCAAGGCTATCAACGCCGCTTCGTGCCAATAATTTTGGCAACAAACACATACATACATATGTATACCAAGAATGATAATGAATTTTCTATCATTCTTGTATGTATACTAGGTAGCGCTGACGTAGACACAAATTACATACATATGTTCTGACGCCTTCTTGACTAGGCTTATGGTTGAATTTTTCACAATTATCATTTCAATTTCAATTTTTTTGCGGAAATTTTAAAGTTTCGCCTCTTGCCATATATGTACATATGTATGTATGTGTACATGCATACACAGGCGCATACATATAAACAACCACTGATAAAGGCTTCTTTGGCAGTTATCAGCGAAGACACACTTATCGACTGATAATGTTTGGCTTTGCACCATTCCATGACAGGAAGCGATAAGGCATAATCTCGGCCAATGTCAACTTGGCAAAAACTTGTACTTCCACTGAATAGTCAGTCAAAGGTATAGCACTTAACTACTACGGAAAACACTTTCAACAGCAATTCGTTTTATGAATAAAATTTTAGTTAATGTTGTTATAGCTGCTCAGATTTTAGGCAAGAAAAAGACCACTCACCACTCACCACTTACCTTAAAATTTGTTTTAAATAAAAATAAATTTTTGTTCACAAATATTCATTAATTTTTGTTTATATAGGAACCAAAAGGCATGTCACTTGAGTCCCCAATCCGTTTAGAAGCAGTGAATACTCCACTTAAGTGGTTGCAGCAGTAAGGGCACCGAAGTACATACATACAAGTATGTACCATTGCGACAAGCAATTTAGCTCGAAGTAGAATTTTTACGAAGAAGTATTAAAAAGTACGGAAACGGCAGTAATTGTTCGAACTTGGCTCAAAGAAAGGGTTGCGGTACCCATCATAACTTGTTGTTGTATCAACCGAAATCGAAAAATTAAACTTCATTCGTTAAATAATAGTTTTTCCTAGGTAAAACCGAAAAGGTATTTTGAAATTCAAATTTTTCATTATTTAGAACACTTTGAAGGAAAAATCTGATTTCAAAAGAAACTGTTTAGCAGTTTTTAAGTTATGAAAGGCGCCCATTTTGACAAACGCTTTGAAGTTTTGAAATCTGATGAAAATATTCATAACTTTGGAATTTTCGAAATTTAAAAACTTTACTCACACTTAAGGCAATAAATAGATAAATAGGTGTAAAAATACATATGTACATTCATAGATATCTACAGATAACTGAACCCAAAGAATGTTAGACGTTGAAAAACTGCAATCACAACAGACAGCCCTCGACTTGAACTCCTGCTATCTGAGAGCACACATCAGCACCGCTGTTTAAAGGAACTATAGGACGGCATTTCAAGCTCCTTACGAATAGCTGCAAACGAAACCATTGGTTTTCGGAAAAGGCAAATGTTGGTACGATGAGGAGTGCCGCAGTTCTTTATTATGAGCAACACATAGAGCGCGACTGACTGAAAGCGAGTATTCTTATGCGAAGGCAAACAAAATTTATAATGCCCTATCAAGAATGATGACCAATAGAGGCTGTGTGCGTTCCAGCCGGCGATTATAAATTACTAAATAGTGGTTATTTATTATATGGAGAAACTATTTAAATCTTAAGGATTTTAAAGGTTCTTTAAGATTTAAGGTTGTTAGCTCTCAATCATTAAAAGTTTTTAATAATTTTCAATTCTGAAAGAAAATAATACTATGATAAAATTCAAATTACAAAACATTTCATCAAATACCTTTAAATTTCTACAAATTTATTTAATTTTCATTGTTTTACATTTTTGATAAGAGGTCTTGAACGATGCAACAAATCCCTGCGTTTATATATTTTTGGTAAGATTTCAATCTGGCCATCGCTCGTTTCCAATTGCTAAACGTCAAAACCTCCCCAATCCAGTCAACTGTCAAAGTTTAGGTGGTTTTGACGTTTAGCAATTGTTCTCTCTTTTCCAGTGAGAAATGACATTAGTCCGAACTGTCCGACGTGTACAGAGTATATAGAAGACTCGGAACATGTACTATTTCATTGCCCTCGATTTTCGAATACAAGGGAAAAGCTAAAAACCACACTCGGTGGTAGTTTTACAGTCAATAATTTAACGACACTCATGTGTCAGTCGACTGATAAATGGAAAGCTGTCAGCGAAGCGTCAGCACCCATAATGACACAACTGAGACTTTTTGAACAAATTAGGCGTCCGTCAGTCCGCACGATAGATGAGACTTAAATGTCCTGTCCCTCCCACGAAGTAATACTTAATCGGTGGTCCCGTGGGAGAGTCTTGAGCTGGGAGTAGATTAGGTTTAGCGGATTAAAGTACCGCACTCCGGCTTTCGATGCTTCCCCCTACTATAAAAAAAAAACTGAAAGCGACATATGTCAAATATTAAACTACACACGTTTTTACGGACACAGTTATTTAGACAGCTGCACGACTACACGACTGCAGGCTCTCAGTTGTCGCTCTCGCTAACTTGAAAACATTTTTAAATTTGCCGAGGACAGTAGAGTTGACAGTAAAGAGGAGTGATGCCACTAATATGTAAAATGTAAAATTATTCAAAGCTCTAATAAACCTGACGTTATTTTACAAATAAAAGCATAAAGTAGCTCTGTTATGTCATTTGTTATAACAATTGATAATTTAAAACAAATAAATTTACCTATTTACTTATTGTTTGCATACAAAATTTCACTTTGAACAAAATATTAGAATTTCATTGAAGTGAAAGGTATCAGTCCTTATTTCGCTTGCCATGGTCTTCATCAAAAGGGGGGTCTCTCATCCGAGGCTTGTTGTTCCTTTTCATGTTTTTCTACGTGGCGGGTTCTTAGGCTACCCAGAGGATACTTGGTCAAAGACCGGAAGTTGTAAGCTGTTTGAGCCATGTGTAAAAGAATCGTTTCTGGCCACTCCAAAGTGAATGGCAATCAGAGAACTTTCCTCACTTGCGTGAACTTCTACACATGACTCCATCCTCCACACATAACTCCAAGAAGAAAGGTATTAGTATGGCCACAATGAAATTGTGTACATGCAAAATGGACAGCTGTGTTGTCTTGTGTTCATGCCGGCCATTGTTATGTCGCTGCCTTCTAACAAATGTTCATCTAGTAGGATTCACGACGCCATTTACTGCACTGTCGCGCTGCCATGTCGTGTCGCTTTCTATATGTTCAGAGCGTCAGTAAAAAATTTTATGTAGACCTACATACATACATAAATACATAGTATATATGTAAGTACGTATGCATGTATGTACATAGAAAAAGACTGTGAAAACTAAAAAATATAACAAGCAACGAAAATGTTGAGACAAATGGACTACGATCGTGTTAACAAAAGAGAGAAAGAAGAGAGTTTTTTGAAGAGCATGACGATACCGAATTTGGGGTTGTGTTTGGCCCATGAAATAACTGTCATACTTGCTCAACGATTGCAATCAGAGGATCAGTCATTTCATACAGTTTAAGTGCTCACAATATGTAATTAGAAAATAATTATTTGAAATAAGACGTCACAATGCATTGTTATAAATTCGAACCAATTTTGTTGCAAAAGAGCCGAAGTGCATGATGCAATTCGTGGCCGTCACAGCGGAACTCTTCTATGAGCGCGTTTGGCTCATTTAAGTTCATGGGCATTTCTCGCAGCTGGTTGAACTGCATATGTATTTGTTGTTGTTGAGGTGGCTGTTCTCCGCTGTTGTAGGTATTGTTTGTGTATTTTGCTTATGCTCCTCTCATTCTTATACTGTATTGGCTTTTAGCGCTGAATCGTCACATAAAAATAGCCGAACAGCACTGCTAAAAGCACGTCATCGGCAGCAATTATAGCAAAAGCAATAAAAAAACAAACAATAAATGGTTTAACAACAATAAACGTGCAAGCGATAAAGAAGTCACAGCGGCGTGAGCAACAATATAATTACACGCGCTAGCGAGGGCAATGAGAAATGTACAAATGTACACACATTCCTAAATATATACATATGAACATGCATATATGTATGTATACGTCATACCATTGCTTGATAAAAATTTAAACAAATTTGTTGCTTTGCAATTGCCGTGGTCACGCAAATAGCATACTTAGTCGTAAGTTGCAATAAGCGCTTATACAATTGACAAAAATTTTTTAAAGAGTGAAAACGGCTTAAAATATGATTACTTGTTTATTAATTTACCTATTTAAGTAAAAAACAGCAAACAGAAATTCACGAATAATTAGTATTAATTGAAAAACTTGAACTCCCTCTAAAATGGCTTAGTCACCCAAATTCTTAGAAAGTGAAAATTTGTTTGCAAAAAAATTATAAGGAGTGAATTTTTATTACTAATTAATGTTGTCTACGTTAAAGTGATTTAATTCGAGTGGAAATGTGCCGTGTTAAGCACTGTAGTCCTGAAAAAAAGACGCATTATGCGCAATATGGAGAAATCCGGGAAAACTGTTCAGAATTTGCTGTTTTATTGAATTGTTCCCGGAAAATGGTTTAAAATGGTCTTAAACTCATAAAAGCTAACGAGATCTATTTGACCAAAACAAAAACAAAAACTACAACCACCGCGAAAGACAACATTTACTGAAGATAGAACCATAGTCTGGAGAAGCAAGGCCTACCCTTTTAAGTCTTCATGACAAATAATGCAGGAAATCAATGAAAAATATGGATTAAATATATATCGCGGAAGACTGTTGGAAGACGTTTTAATGAGGTACAACTTTTTGACTGCCCGCGTCAAAAGAGGCCACTTCTGTCAAAGCGGCACATCCAAAATCGGCTATGTTTCGCTTAAACACATAAGGATAAAGACATTATTTTTGGGAAAAATGTACTATAAATGGATGAAACGAAAATTAATAGAATTGTCCTGATAAGAAAAGTAATGTTCATCGTCCTAAAGGTCAATCGTTGACGTCCTAATGGTGAATCGTTATGCAAAATGGGTTGGGAATGAGCGAAGTTTCAAATTTAATAAACTTATACAAACATAAATCAAAATATTATATGTATACATATATAATTTATGCTACAATTGTTATATAGTAGTGCAAAAATATGAATTCTTATTTTTCCCAGAAATACATTTGTAAAAAAAGAAACTTTCTCCTTTTTTTATTTTCCACATAAAAGATTTACACAGTTCAAGAGCTCAAAACATGCGCTATATCAGCTCAAACCTACTCTACTTTAGGTCTTTGCGCAAATGATTATGTTATGATTACAAATGCCCACATACATCCATAGATATGTATAGATTTAACAATGGCAATAGCAATAGATTTGACAGTTAGTATGCCATAAGTTTTTGCCTGTCGAGATGCCTCGTAAAGTAGATGATAGAAATCTAACCATACGTACGGTTCCAAAACGATTTAATACCTGTTAATACTAGCTATAGCCTATACCCTCACGCCTTATAGCCTTGACAGACAGTAGCGTTAATCCGGATTAACTGCGCACATAATCAGATCCAAATTTGTAGGTGACAGATGGCAGCTATGAGAGTTTGAAACTCTCGTAAACAGCTGATTGTCAATTTTATAATATTTTCAATGAAAATGGATAGACGATAAACATTGCGGTTGTTACCGACCAATTGTTACAAAACCATTTTTTATTATAAAAAGCAACTAACTCTCTAAATTTTGATGACTAGCTGAGAGTTAGGAACGAAATTAACTTCATTAACTCCTGAATTAATCCGGATTAATGCAGTTAAAATCTAAATCGACTCAGCTCATCACGCCGATCATATACATATTAAATACACTTACATATATATTATAGGGTCTCCACCGTTTCCGTTTAAGTGTTACAAACTTAATATTCCCTTTCAAAAACGTTTAAATAGGGGTGAAGTTAACTAAACGCCTGCACTTCTTGAGAGGAATGACCTTCCACGCCGCCGTCACCAAACTGCGATAATTGCTTCGTATTTGACGGGTTCTCTCACTTTACAGCTTTCGTGATTTCTGCCCGAAGATAATATGACTATTTCGCTTGCAATACTATTTTAAATCACTGAAAAAAATATACATATAAATCTATGTATAATTATATAAGCTTGTCAAAAAAGTCTTGCGGTATTTTTATTGATTTTTTTTTATTGAAATTGAAATGAATTTTTGATGACACATGCCCAGCTCTTGACCGATGCTGCGGCTGCTACTAAGCCGATCCCTTTCGACCAATTCAGCGATTTTATCGCAATTTTCGACGACAGGCCTTCCGGAGCGTGGCGCATCTTCGACCACCTCCACACCAGAACAAAAACGTTGAAACCATCGTTGTGCGGTGGAAATGGAAACTGTATCGGGTCCATAAACTGCACAAATTTTATTGGCGGCTTGAGATGCATTTTTGCCTTTATCGTAGTAGTACTGTAAAGTATGTCGTATTTTCTCTTTATTTTGCTCCATGTTTGCGACGCTATAACTCACGAACGACTAAAAGAAACGACAATCAATCAAACACGTGTTAGCGCGTGAAATGAGCTTTCCAAGAAGGTATAGCATGACCCGATGCGACGAATAAAACTAGAACTACGATCTTTCAGGGCCTACTAGCGAAAATACCGCAAGACTTTTTTGTATACATAAGTATGTGCATATGGAAGTACAATGATAACTCATGCAGTCTTAAGATTCACTTTCAAGTTGAATGAATTCGGAAAATACTTTGATAGATTATACGCCAGACACTCTCGCATAATGTACATGGACATACTATGTACATACATGTATGTATGTATGTATGTAAATACATACATACACATAATATGTATGCCTCTATGCTTCTTTCTTTGGCAATAAAGCCAAACGAAAATAAAATTATTTTTGCTTTCTAAAAATTCGTACTCAAACTTTTCAAAGTATTCGCTCTATACACTTAAGCAGTGTGTATTATCGGCATTTCATCATCAACAATAACAACAAAATCGATAGCATAATAAGTAGACTTTCAGTCGCTGATTGCTGTTATTAATATAGTTGCTTCTTTTACAGTCTAATCTGACCATTTGCTCATCGCTGTTATGCTGAACTTTTGGCTCTTGAAACAACGGCAGCAGCTGTCAGAAACAGTTAGGACGCCAGGTATACATATGTACATGTTTGTTTGTACATATGTTTGTATTTATGTCTGTTTGTATAAGAAGTCAGTGTCAAACCAAACGAAAAGTGCGGATGCGTGACTGTGTAAGCTGAAAATGTGACGGTGGCGCAGCGTCTGCTTGTTGTTGCTTACAAATACAATGTAAACAATAAAAATGTTAAGAAAACTCCTCGGCTTTTTTTCACATTCAATTAATTTATAACATTTCCGATATTATATATTTTGAGGTCGTCTAACCCACAAAAAGCGACAAGTATCTTAGAGATACAGATAACAGCGCTACAACGGCGAACCTCAAGCCAAAAAGAGCTTGAAAGTAGCAGAGAGACACAAATACATACATATGTACGTATGAACAAATACATATGTATGTATTTGTCTGTGGGAACATGAGAGCGTTACAGCGCTAGAGAGCGAGTGCGAGAGTGTGTGAGCGCAGCAGAATGCAATGAAAAAGGCAAAAAACATCGTACACTCTTAAATGCCAACTAAAAATATAAAAAATGCAACAACAACTGCAAAATTATAAACAAGCCGAAACGATACGCTAATAATAACGGATTGACCAGAAGCGAGACATGCCGGACGTGCTGCCAATAAGCACACACATCCCCACGTACATATGTACATATGTATGTGTTTAATAAGTATGCATGTATGTAGGTGTGCAAAGACAACAAATAATGCGCTTGACAAGCCCAAAAAGCGAAGCACAAATAAGCAACCATAAAAGATACAAATAAAAGCCGCAAAGAAATGTGGAGTATTTCAAATCTGTTTATACATTTGGAAGTGGAATGTGCACAAATTCACAATTCAGGCGCATTTGCTTAAGCAATTGTGGATATAAATATGTACATATGTATTTTATTGCTCTTAAATGGTGTTCAATGGTGTTTACTTCTTTGTTGTTATTTGAACAATTTTAGTCGCAAACCGTTATGCACTTGAATTTGTTAGCTTCGTTGATAACAAGAGGAACTAAAACTCTTCACACATGTCGGCGTGTTTACGTATACCAGTTAGATAATTTGAAGTGCCTAATCGTCTGATGGTTCTATTTCAAGAGCCCTTATAAGTTTTGTTGTATTTGTTACCAAAAGTAATAAATTTGGTAATATGGGGTAACTGTATTACTTGATAAATTATAAGGGGACAACAAATGCTTAGCTTCTAGTTCTCAAGAAAATGCTCTAGTAATTTTCTGTTTTTTCTTACATAGTATGTACATACTTATGTGTGAAATAGTAGTAAGCTACTAACTAATTTAGACGTTTGATATTGCACCGTGAATGTAATAGTTGAAGAGAAGAAGACTGTTTATTTAATCGCGTAATTATTATCTGTGTTTTTTTTTAAGCGGGAAGCATCAAAATGGTAGCTTCTAAAGCACCCATGCTCTTTTAGTATTTAGGTTAGGTGGAAATCCAGGTCCCATGTCGTCGGTCGATCCAAGAATGGATGTCCGGTATCAGTATGTAGATCCACCGTGCTTTGAGTGAGGTTTGCTACCGCTGCTGCCATTTCGTTAAGCTTTTCATTCTCTCTTTCCTTTTGGCTCCTATAGATGGCTCTGGTAATTTGTACACTCGTTCGTATTCGTCACCCTGGATGTCAATGGGCATCATACTGGAGCAGCAACACTTAAAATTGTTCGGAAAGCACTGATAACTCTTAGTGCCGACAGCCTGTGCACTGTGTATATTTGTCTGGCATATGCTTTGTTGCCTAGCGCCTGGATCCATATTGGAGCCGCATATAACATAACCGAACTCATTACCTTTGCGAGTAAAAAAAGCCGGCTGGAACGCACGCAGCCTATATTTGCCATCATTTTTGATAAGACATTCAGGATTTTATTCGCTTTACCTGCAGTGTATTCTAGGTGATCCTTAAATTTGAGCCTTGAGTCTACTCCCAGATATTTTAGGTGTGGCTGTGAATGAATCTTGCACTCTCCAATGGTGAGAAATATTCTTTCTACCACTTTTTTGTACTTATGAGCAAGACTTCTGTCTTTTGCTCCGCCAGTTCTAAATTCATTGACGAGAACCATTGACGCAGACCGTTTATGCACACATTGCGTGTGGTCCGGAGGTCCTCGAGATGTTTAGCCACTGCTACCACAATAAGCTCGTCTGCGTATGCAACTAATTTAATAGCTTTCGGTTGGTGTCTCCTTAGCACCCCATCATACATTATGTTCCATAGAGGGGGGCCTAGTAGCGAACCTTGCGGTACTCCACTCGAAATCGAGTAGTTCTTGATGCATTCATCTGTATCGAATAATAGTCGCCTGTTTTCAAAATACCTTATAACAATTTCCATAAGATATTGAGGAGCACTTATGTCATACAGAGCCTTGATTATGTATGCCCACTTTGCTGAATTAAAGGCATTCTTCACATCCCGGGTGACCAGCGCACAATATTTTTTTGTTCCGCCTGTCAACGACATCGTATAGTGCGTCAATGGTGGATCTCTTTTTCATAAAGCCGTGATAATGCGCCGGCTTTCTGCATTGCTAACTCCAAGCTGTTTCTAACTATGCTTTCATATACTTTGTCGATTGTGTCAAGCAAGCACAGAGGTCGATATGAAGATGGTTCCTCCGTAGTCTTTTTTGGTTTAGGAAGTAGAACCAATCGCTGGACTTTCCATGGGTCGGGAAATATTTCTACTTTTAAGCACGCATTGTACATTTTTACGAAAAATTTAGGTTTCAGAATCATGACTTTCTTTAGGGCTCTGTTTGGAATGCCATCTAATCCAGGCGCTTTGCTGCTTTTAATTTTTCCGGCAATGGCCAATATTTCTTCTTCACTAACTAGCAGCGGTGGCGCTATGACTTCGGTTCGAGGCTTAACATAAGAAATACTCTGGTGTTTTGGAAACAAAATTTCGACGACATTTCTCATAGAGAATGCGCTTTTGGGTTGTTGTGGCTTCTTTTTGAATTTTGACATACATATTTTATATACTGTTCCCCAGGGGTCTTCGTTTGCTTCCTCACAGATTTTTTCAAAACATTTTTTTTACTACGGTCAATGGCTGACTTCAGAAACTTCTTTTGACTTTTAAATACTTTTCTGAGACTGCTTTCATTTTCTTCACGCTGATTATGTTGTAGGTGGCGTCTAGCTGAATTGCAGAGTTTTCTGAGCCCAGCTACTTCTTCATCCCACCAATACGCTGGCCTTCGGTTGTTGTGTTCTTTTCGCACTGCGGATACCAAGTGCATGGCGTCTTCGCCTTGCATATTTGCTGAACTCCAGACCATCTCAAAAAGTTCGGCATCAAAATCTTTTTTGTTCCCAGGTTCGTTCTTGGCATGTGCTCCTGCTGCGGCGTTCCGCATATCCGGCATATGAAACTTCAGAAATAATAGACATGTTGTCACTATTTGTAAATATGCCGGACACCGCCCAAATTTGCCTACTAAGAGCGTCGTTGGCAAACATGAGATCGATTATGGAGCCTTTGTTTCCTGTTTGAAAGGTATTTGCGTTCCGCTATTCAAGATCGTATTGTTGGCATCTTCGCATTTTGTTGTTGATCCAGCAGCGGTGAATAACTCACTTTTTCCATTAGGAGGCGTTCTCATGATTCTAGAGTTTCCTCTAAATGGATTTTCTGGTGTGCATCCACTACTGTTCTCAGAGGCCATACTTCAATGAGAAAAATAGTTGGGAGCTCCTAACGTAAGGTGGGTTCAGTCACTGTCCCTACAACCTTGCTTATATTTTTGGTAGTAGGCAATGCCAAAACCAAAGGGAATACGAAAAGGAGGAAACAAAAAGGGAAACAGCTGACTAATCGAAACAAATTTGGATTGCTCCTACAGGGCAAAAACAATGTGTTTTGAATAAAAACCCACAAAATATATGCGGGTAACTGCAAATGAATTTTAATTAAAAAATACAAATTGTACTTTTCTTATCTCGCAGATTTAGTGTCCGTTTAATTTTTTTTGCTTTCGAAAAGCCTCAGCGAAGAAATCGCTAGCAATTGGTGTGAAAAACTAGGAATTTTCGACAAAACCCCAGGACCGCACCAAAAATACAACCACTTCACTTGAAAATTCGACCAAACCCAAAATCTGTATGTTAGTATAAATCTGTATGTATGTATGTCTATGTATGTTTGTATATACATATACTTATATTAGTAATGAAACCAAGAAATACAAAACAATAAAAAATTAAACTCCGACATAGTGTAATTACAATTTCATTAAATAATTAATACTTCAACGGCTACGAACGAATTCATATGCAAGTAATAATAATTTGGCCAATTAAAGAATACAGAATTTCTGCATGCGTTGCCGATTTGTTCATAAATTATTTGTTTAATTTTCATAAATCTCTCTCCTTCTCTATCTCTCTTTCCCACTCAATACGTGCTCAATTTTATTTCCGCCCGCCGTGCGGTGAGCGCGAACCAGTGTTTTTGTTAACTGTTGTTATGGCATTCCATTATTTTTATTGTTGTCTCTACATTATGTTAATTTATTTTATTTACTTTCAGTTTGGAAATATTTTGCACTTTTTGACCGAAATTTAAGTTCATGGACATTATAGTGACGTTTATTCGACTGAAGGTTTTTTTGTTGTAGTTGTTTTTGCTATTACTGAGAAAATAAGCATTGAAATAAAAAGGCCGACCACAGCCAGTGTATATTCTCCTCATATGCTTTACCCAAACACACATAAATACACACTCAAAACGGGCACTTCATACAAACAATCATGCTATAATGTGTAAATATGTGTATGCATGTGTGTGCATATAGCATATGCTATTGCATGTCTGTAGTTATGCACTTTTATTAACTCTTCCATTGCTTCTGCTGCCGCAGCGTTAATCGAACTGTATAACTCACGTCCAATTGTTGTTGTATTGTTTGCGAAGTGTTTGAAATTTCGGCATCTACAAATTATTCATAGCCAGATGAGTACGCGGCTTCATAACATGCATTCACAGACACACAAATTTACGTTAGTGTGTGTCTAGCATAAATGAATTTGTGTATATACAATGTAGGCACGTACATAATTTTTAATATTTAATACTTTGGTGCTGTTTGTTTCGGACCCTATAACGTTTAGATGCGGTTAATTTTGCATCGAAAAACTTCAACTTTTAGAAGTTAAATTACGAAAACATAAGCTACTTTGATTGTTATCTCTTTTTTGTTAGGACTTTTACCCACCGGTTGATCTTGAGCGTTTATTCACCTCAGCACTTAACATTTTTGTTGCTGCTGTGTCATTATTCACACTATGGCTTGGTTTTTGGTTTACGAGCGCTTTGCATTCATTTATATAAGTATGTATGTAAGTATGTATTTATGTCCGTACATACATTAATGTAAATAAATACATATTGATGTACATATACATACATATGTATGTATATTGTATGTACATACTTATGTCCTCACTTTTAGTGCCTATTTTTTGGCTATTTTCAACATAAGAACTGTGAGGTTAAGCTTTTGCTGAAGGCTTTATTATTATTTGATGAAGGTAAGGTGAACAAGTAGGGGAGAGCTAACATCGGGTGCAACCGACATTTTAAACTCTTGCAACTTGCAAGAATCAAAACCAGGCAAAACATTAAGGTTTAAAACCAATAATATAGAGTAAAGTTAGGCGGATGTTCGAAAATCCAGATATTATATAGTTATTTAGGTGCTAGGCCAAGTTTTCGCTTAAATTTATCTATTTAAGGCACAAAGATACACTCTTATGAATAAAACACGGCCTCTTGTTTTCATTGGGATAACTCATATGTATGTATATTGGGTGGGTGCATGTTTGCAGTAAAAAGTCGCCCGGAAGTTCAAAATTCTTTATAATGGGTTGTCAAAAAAGTCTTGCGGTATTTTTGTTGATTTTTTTTTTATTGAAATTTAAATGAATTTTTGATGACTCATGCCCAGCTCTTGACCGATGATACGGCTGCTACATACTATGCCGGTCTCTTTCGACCAATTCAGCGATTTTTCGCAATTTTCGACGACAGGCCTTCCGGAACGTGGCGCATCTTCGACCACCTCGACACCAGAACGAAAACGTTGAAACCATCGTTGTGCAGTGGAAATGGAAACTGTATCGGGTCCATAAACTGCACAAATTTTATTGGCGGCTTGAGATGCATTTTTGCCTTTATCGTAGTAGTATTGTAAAATATGCCGCATTTTCTCTTTATTTTGCTCCATGTTTGCGACGCTATAACTCACGAACGACTTAAAAGAAACAACAATCAATCAAACACGTGTTAGCGCGTGAAATGAGCTTTCCAAAAAGGTATAGCATGACCCGATGCGAATAAAACTAGAACTACGCACCTATACACAACCTATTATTAAATAAATGGGGGCTAAGGGAAGTATTGGTCAGATTCAACCCATTTTCAACATACAGACATACCATTAAAAGAGAAGGATTATCTCTTAATTTCAGTTATATACATACATATATTAAACACTGACCAACATTTTCGATCAAAAATCAACTATAGGTACCGGGGTCTAAATATTCGATACCTAGGGGCATGAACATTTGTGGTAATGGAACATTTGTGGTAAATTTTGGACTACAAAATACCAAATAGCAACCGTACAAACTTGAATTAAGTTTTCTTAGAGATGAGGCGTCAATGGGAGTGAAAATTTCAATGAAAATATTTTAAAAGGTTATTTCGAAGAATGCCAAAATGTCTTTGTTCAGTAATTCAGAGCAAAGGTGCGAAAACTGATTACTAAATTTACTTTTAAACTATACTTTTTCGATCTTTTCTTTTCATTCATAAAGAAATATATATTAGTTTAATATTTGTTATATAATTACCTATGTAAATATAATATTTTTGTATGAGTGTTTAGTTATTTATTTTAATAAATCTTTATTGAAATAACGTCTGTGAAATTTATACTTTCATTTGATGTCTAGTGTACATATTTCAGGCGGATACTAACAACTTGACCGTTCTGACCGAAAATCTGATATCTGATCTTGGCCTGAAATATATTTTTATAATCTTTAAGTTGAAGACAGCTTCTAGAGGCTTCTTTTGTGCCCCAAACGGCACTTCCTTTTATCTCTGCACAAATTTAAAACTATCGGACTTTCACTACACTGCAGGTGAAAAATTTTATAATTTCAGAAAGCCAGAACTAAATTTTAATATCAAGTACATATAGTATATTAAGTTTGCCACGAATTTTGTAGGACCCAAAAAGAAACGTCAGAGATCCTATAAAATATACTTAAATGTATATGAATCATCAGCATGAAAAACAGAGTCGGTATATAACGGGTGATTCAAGTAGAGGTACTTTTTTCAATAGCACATTTCTAACAGGTCACGCGTGAGTCTTGTCAATATGTCATGTTATTTTTGTCCAGTATTGTTTGGCGTTTCATCATGGAAAGACTTCCACCTAAAAAAAAAATACAAATCGTTAAACTTTATTTCGAAAATTCACGTTCTGTAAAGAATGTGTTTCATGCGCGCTTCTCTTAACTAATTGTCAACATAATCGGCCTACAGAGCAGCATATATTATTGGATAATATTCGACCGAATAGACCACGTCCAGCACGAAGCGAGAATATAACAGCCGTAGTAGTCCAGTCATTTAAGCTAAATTAGAGAAGAATCTCGGAATTCGGTAGGTATACCCTACCATAGGTAGGTTTTGAGATAACTTTAGGGTCTCAATATACAAGTATTTACAGACATATAAATGGGTAGATCGAACTCCGAGGTGAACTTACTATAATGACTGGACTATAGCTGAGAGTGTACACAAAGACCGTGGAGAGTCGATTCGGCGGCGTTCGCAGCAATTCGGACTGATGTATGGAACAACTTTTACGTAGAGATCTTAAATTGAAAGCGCACAAAAAAACAACTTGTGCAAGAACTGAAGCAGCTTGACCATCCCAAGCCACTCGCTTCGCTCTACAAGCTCTTGAAAAGTTCCAAGAAGATGCGACGATTTCGGGCCAAAGTTTATTCAACGATGAGGCCTATTTCTGGTTCAATGGGTATGCAATCATGCAAAATTGCCGCATTTAGGATGAAGAGCTACCTGAAGAGATTCAAGAGCTGCCATTTCATGGAGAAAAACAACTCTTTGGTATGGTATGTAGGCCGGTTGATCATCGGTCCATATTTCTTCAAAAAAGATGCCGATGAGAACGTAACCGTCAATGGCGACCGTTATCGCGCGTTTTTCTTTTTTTTTTAACGCAATTCCTACGACAGCCGGTTCTAAAAAAAAAAAACGAAGAACCGTTATCGCGCCATGATAACCGACGACAACGCGTGTCATTGGCCAGTTACCAGTCGCAATGCTCAAATGAGTCACTGAAAATTGGATTCAACGGAAGGGCCATCTGAGACGTAGCCGCAGCTAATATTTGAAAAAGATTATATTCAAAAAATAAATGCCTAGGAATGTTCTTTCGAATGATAATAAACGTTCCCCATTAATTTGAAGTTTCTATGTTTTTTCTTTAAACAAGTAGGTAACTAGTACCTCAGTTTTAGAGAGATCGACCTGAAATTTTACACATAGCCAAATGAAAGCTATGAAACATGGTGCATATACATAAATATGTAAATATTGTTTAATTATACTGAAAACCAAACTCTATAAGTCACTCATAATTCCCGTCCTGCTTTATGGTGCAGAGGCCTGGACGATGACAACAACGGATGAGTCGACGTTGCGAGTTTTCGAGAGAAAAGTTCTGCGGAAAATTTACAGTCCTTTGCGCGTTGGCCACGGCGAATATCGTATTCGATGGAACGATGAGCTGTACGAGATATACGACGACATCGACATAGTTCAGCGAATTAAAAGACAGCGGCTACGCTGGCTAGGTTATGTTGTCCGAATGGACGAAAACACTCCAGCTCTGAAAGTATTCGACGCAGTACCCGCCAGGGGAAGCAGAGGAAGAGGAAGACCGCCACTCCGTTGGAAGGACCAGGTGGAGAAGTACCTGGCTACGCTTGGAATATCCAATTGGCGCCACGTAGCGAAAAGAAGAAACGACTAGCGCGCTGTTGTTAACTCGGCTATAATCGCGTAAGCGGTGTCTACGCCAATTAAGAAGAAAATATTGAGACTTCATTTAAAGTATTTGCGCTTTTCGGAAAATATAGGCTAATGGGCGCACATATTCTATGTATGTATATTATACAGATTCATATCTATAGTAACTATGTATATTAAATGTGCGCATATAATGCTTTTATTTTAGATATGTACATATGCACATACATACCTAAGTGTGTGCAGCTAGTATGTAGCAGTTGCGTCTGCTTGGAGTTAACAGACAGTTGCCTATGTGCCTTAACTGTATAAATATATTTGTTTGCTTACATAAAAATTGCAAGTTTTAAATGCTAAACAATAAACATAAATTTACTACACATTGTTGTTTATATCCACACACACACACATACACATGAATATTTATGAAAATATGTGCTGCCGGCTTGGTCTTCTCTGCGCCTACGGTTTCGATTTCATTTTCATTATTGCAAATCAAATACTTAATAATTGACGCTTAACGCGACTTGCGGCCAACGAAGCGAAAACGGCATGCAATTCTCATGCAGCGCGCACAAATCGCCACACATACACACAAACATGTATGTAGGTATATAGAAACAAGCAAAAGTAAATGCCAGCGCAAACTTCAATTTTTTAATTATATACAGCTGCAACAAAAACAATAATAAACTCCAGCGCATACATACAAATTAAGGTAGTTGGAAAATATGTATTGTATGTACATACGTATTTTAGCTTTTCAACCTCACCTTCTTGCTCTTCGTCCAACAGCTAGCCAAAATGAGCATAACGAATCAACTTATTCGTCTGCTTCTTCTTCCACTTCATTCAACACTGTGTGCCAACACACACCAATACATATCATCATTTATGTTTTATACCGTCTGTGGTGTTGGTAAGTATGTATGGATATGTGTACATATGTATGTGTGTTTATGCCTGACTATCAAAGGCAAGATAACAATGAATGGAGCTGATCATAAGATTATTTACTAAACAGTGTTGATCTTAAATTTTCACGTTATCAGCTCATAAAAATTAATATAAAAATAGTAATAGCCCAACAAATCGTTGATAATTACTGCATCAAAAGGAATTATGAAAACTGACTGACTTTGAATGAATGGATATGAGTTTTTATTAATAATTTATTTAGTAATAGTTGATTTTTGATTTTTATAATAAAATAATTTGAAATAATTGAATATAAAGAGAGTAATAAGAAATGAGGATAATTTTGCCGAATTTGTCGGTATAAGAACAAACTGTCAAAATTCTACCAAAGCGTTTGGGTGGCTGGACCGATATCACTATCACCTAACCTTACTTTCAAAAGCCAAAAGCACAGATGCTAAACAATGTTTCCGTTGAGATCAAATAATATCTTGAATAACGCAGTTTTGCTATGTTGACTATTTTAGTCGACTTTCTATTCCAACTTGAATGGTCTTACATAATACATTTCCAGCATGCAACGAGTCCACGCATGACATTGACACGAAGGATTACATCGCGAGCTGTGTGCAATATTTGGTTGACATAAACGGCATGGTATGTAATTGTATGTAATTTGAGCAACCATGAATCGGTTTCGCACGACGTTTACTCTAGTAAATAATGCAAATACTCTATTGCTGCTGTAGAGTAGAGTTTCGAAGAAGATGCGAATGAGTACATCTGTCCTCGGTCAACAGTTGGAGCTGTGCCCATCCACTTCATGGAAGATTTTGGGGGAAGAATCAAGATCTGAAGCCGAACGACCGTCAAGCGTATCACACGTACGGTGATGCGTTATTAAGGGGTTAGGGGTGGTTAGAATTTTGAAAAAATTAATTTTTTGCATTTTCGTTAAGTGCAATATCTTAAAAATATTCCCTGAAAATTTCACGTTGATCCGATAATGAGTTTTTGAGTTATTCGACAAATAACAAAGAGAGCTCGGGCACTTCAAAGCGCTAGTGTGAAACTTTAAACGCGTTTTCTCAAAACTATGTTTTATGAACCGTTGACAACTGTAACTCGAAAACCGTTCAGTAGATTTTTATTTTTTTCGAAAATTTCGATTTTTAAGACCAATTAACTGTTGATTTTTTCGCAAAAATGTAGAAAAAAATTTCCTGAGGCCGCCATTTTGTTAATTTTGAAAATAAAAAAAGTCCTTCGATCAGGCCCGAGTTTATTTATTTATAAAACTAATTTTGTTTTGTCCGATTGATTTTAGATGAATCTCCAAGGACTTATGCTTGTCACCGCAAGTACCTTTTTTTGGAACAGGGTCAACACAAACAACTATAACTTTGGAAATTAAGTTTTTTTTTTTGAAATTTTCGTGACTTCACGTCAACACATCCTATAATAATGCCATATTACTACTTTTGTAAAATAACATGATTTAATAGCAAAAAAAAAATACTGAAAACTCTCATTTTTTCGTGCCTCTGACTACCCCTAACCCCTTAAACTAAATTGTCGTGTTTGGAGTGATAATAAATCACAAGCATTTGTTGACGCGCCGTCACCGTGTGGTTTGCTCTATGGGCAGAGGGAATCATTGATCTATATTTCTACAAACGATGCGGTACGATAGTATTGGAAAATGTTGATGTTGACGACCTTTGGCTCCAACGAGACGGCGCTACATACTATATAGCCAACAATCAATATATTGCAGAAAACGTTTGCTGAACGCATTACCTCGCATACTTGGCCTTTGGTACAGTCTCCAAGATCGTGCGAACCGAGACTATTGACGGCTTGGAAAAGAATTTTCAGCGCGTTATTGCTGACGCCCCGATAGCGGCTAAACGTGGTCGAAAATACGGACTCAGGGCTAGAATTTATTCGTGCCAACCGCGGACGTCCTTGTCACTTGAAATCATTTTAAAAACATAATGTGAAACCCTCATCTTTGTAATAAAGCTAATTGTTGAGCTTAACATTAAATTATATGCTTTTAAATTCTCTTTAAAACCACCCTAAATATTAGATTTGCTACTGGAGTCTTGGGACTATAATAAAAAATTTTCAATTTACCGAGGGATATGAAAAAATATTAACCTAATATTGAAATCAAAACCACGATCCAAGCCATTATCAAGTTGCTACAGTTTATCTTCGAATGACCGAAAAAATGGTTTTCAAAGAAAAGTTAGAATTTGATAAACAATTTTGGTTATAATTTTATATGCGAACAGTCAAGTGTGATGTTTACATGTATAAAACCATACGTAAATTAGCATTTATAAGTATGTATGTACATATGTATGCTTGTATCCCTATGTGGCTATGGGACGACTATCATTTCCTCACTTTACGCTTCATTAGTTACCAAACATAACCTGCACACTTACACCCTAACTAAATTATCATTCGAATGCGTACCCTGAAAGCATAAACACACATATTATTCATTTCAATGTGTGTGTATATGTGCGGATGATTTAATAGCGATAAAGTGTGGCCTTCAACCACAAGCATAACAACCAAATGTGAATTCTATAATTTATGCATGATAAAGTGAAACCGCAAAACTTGTAGCATGATAGTAAATACAAGTATATACTGACAAGCTACATATTTACAAGTAAAATTATGTTTGTATTGATTTACGAGTAAGCAAATATATAATATGTATGTAATAAGTAAAATTTGACACAAAAATTTAAATTGGCAGCTCTGAAAAATAAGTTGATATCAAATTTCGGTATATGTACATATATGTATGTTTGTATGTTTGGCTTAAATTATTTTATATACATATACATATGTACATACATGTCCGTTACAAACAATAGAAAATGAAAATACCAAACCATAATTACCAAAGCAACAACAGCTACTTTAGCAACGAAATTGAAGCAATTTCTCATTCTGTTTTGGCGGCGTGTTTCTTCGCTTAAATCACAGCGAAAAAACACTGAAACTCTCGTCTCGCCTGAAGTAGTTACGCATGGCTTAATTGAATTCCAACATATAAATAACGGCAAATATGTACATATGTATGTATGTATGTATATAAAAATAAAAATCTATTTCAACACTCGCTCCAATAGTTCATACAACGATTATTTTCCATTTCATATCCCATCTTTCTGTTTACGCACTTCTTTTGTCTGCGCGCTCTTCTTAATCACCACAATCACTTCTTCGCCGTCATTAGTCGTCTTTGTACCGAAAACGTGTTTCCAGTTGTGCTCGTTTCCACCGTTTTCCAAACGTGCACAACAACAAAACAATCACGACACAAAGGTGACAACAAACTAACAATCGTAGTGAACGATAAAAGAAAGAAAGGAAGTGAAATAAATGTAGATAAAATTTAATATTATTAGGCGTGTTTTATTTGACCATCACAAGGTAATAGCTAGGTTAGGTTAGATGGCTGATCAGAGATCACACGTGGACTGATAAATGTAGTCCTTTCTGATTGAAAATAAGACCTCCTGTGTTCGGACTTACAAATTGGAAAAACGCTTAGTAGAAAATACAAATTTGCAAAGGCGCTTAATTTCAACATCCGCCAGTTAGGTAGGATGTCTCAAGGTATGCGCCCCCAAGTGTCTAAGTTTTGACCTCCCAAACGCGAGACAGTCAAAAAGGAAGTGCTGATTTGTTTCTACCGCATCTTCTTCCAAACAACTTCAGAGGACGGCGTCTGGTAAGATTCCCAATCTTGCAGCATGTACGCCAATAGGGCAATGGGCTGTTAAAAGCCCCACATCCAAGGAGATATTAACCTTACTGAGGGCAAAGAGATCGCTGGATCCCTCCTCTAACTTTCCCCCAGAAGTTTTCACCCATCCGTAAAGAAGCTTACTACCCCTCCTCTCCAACGGCTTCTTCCCATCTATAGCTCCCTCGTCGGTAGAGGGGCAGAGAAGGAGCCGCCAGAGTTCGATTTGGCGACTCCATGATCCAGATGATCCGGTATGCAGTCAAAGTGTGTGAGGATATCCGAGTGTTCAAAAACGCGTTCCTTTAAGAACCCAGATTCTATGAGTCTAATAGCCACCTTTGCGGCTATACACCTGCCGGCGATGTCCATAGGCATTATGTTGAAAATTGCGTTAAGTAACATGGTTGGAGTGGATCTTAGTGCACCACACATGTTGATGAGCGCAGTCAGTTGAACGCTCTCGAGTTTCTTTGCTCTTGTTGTATTCTTTAAAACCCTTTACCACTTAAAGACTCCATAGAACATAAAGGGCTTGACTATGGTGTCATAGAGCCAGAGGACCACTTTCGGTGATTTTATATCTTCTAGTTTATTTCGGTTTTATTTGGTTGATGGCACAGCGATAACTCGTACACGGTGCTAAGGAACTTTGTTTTGACCATAAGTGCTACATCGTCTGCATAGGCAATCAACCGACAGCCACAATCCACGAGTTTTCAAGCAGGTTTCCTACTCACATTTCGTCGCGCACTAGCGTTGCCCCATTCCGTTTCGATCATTCAGTTTCACCGAAGACTGAAGATGAAGTGTTTGAGGTTCGATTCAACACTAAGACCGTCAAGAGCAGTTACGACTGTCTCCGGCAGGATGTTGTATGATTCCGTCCGGTCCGGGGGACTTGAAGTGAGCATCAAGGAGCATCTGAAGTTTTTCCTCACTGCTCAGGGCCCACTTCCCATTTTCATCCTGGGGACACTTTATTTTTTGCCTAGAGGACTCTTGAAGCCCTCCACTTTTTCGCAGAAGCTCTTCCACAAGGTCCCTTATCCTTTCTTAAATCGGACTTGTATATTGCAAGTCCTGCTTAATACAACGCCTAGTCGTCAGTTAACTCAATCATATGGGTCCTGTTAAATAAACGTCAGCAGGACGCCCTGATATCCGAGAGTTTCATAGTCCACCAGAGAGGTTTCCCTCTACCCTTCGGTGTTTTCAGTAAACAGACCTCTCCAGTGCAGTATTGCACGCCGAGCTGAAGACTTCGTTCCATCTGCTCCTCTTGCGGTATTCTTTCCAGTCTATATTCCTACGATTTCTAATCGATTTTTTAGGCGGACCCGATATACCTGTTATCAGAAAAGGAGTGATCATCGAAGATCCTCCAGTCTGAGATCAGCGAGACAGTCCCGTGTAAGGTTAGGGTGAGTTCAAGAATCTCTTCCTGCCTGCGGTAACAAAACTAGGAGAGTTTCCCAAATCAAAAGGCGGCTCACCTCTATTACTGGCATCCGAGCTACTCCAGATTGGGTGTAGCGAGCTGGCGTCGGAACCGATGATGACGGCGGTACCATTCCGAGACCCTTCAACCAAGGTCCTCTTCAACAGTAAGGGAGATGGTTCCACCTCATCGTCGTGTGGCATGTACGCGGAACTTAGTCAGACATCTCCGGCATCACACTCTAGTTTTGATGTCACTATGTCAGTGTTGCACTAAATTGGCGGAGAACGCCTTCGCGTGTTGAAGGTTAATCTGGAGGATTTTCAGGAGGAAGCGCTAGTTCAGCGCTCTTGTCGGGATCGACCCGCACCTACTCAAACAATTGTTCGAGGCTGAAGACGAAGTCGCCGATTGACGAACCGCTCCCAGAACTTGCTACGTTCGAGAGATTCGTCATCAGCTTTGGCATTCGTCTGGAGTACCTTAAGCATCACTATTTCGAACCCATGATTCATGGCGAATGGTTCCCTTGGTTTTGTTGAGAGGACCGATGGACTCCGCATTTAACACTATCAGCGCTTGCCGATCTGGTTCAACGGCTCAGATACCTGACCAAATACTCGACTTTAGCTTCCTGACTAAAACTGCTTTGCTTCTGCCCCCTGTAGATCCTTTCATATCGAAACAAAAGTAGTTATCTATTAATAACTTATTTATGCGCATATGTGTATGTATGAGCTGATGGTTTGGTCACTGCAATCGTAGTTATGAGTTCGCTTTTGCATATTTCGTAGATAAGCAGCAATGTACTAGTACTAGTATACACATATTGTATACATACATACATATGTATGTGGCAGCTCAGTTGCTTGTGGCCCCTTTATCGCCACTGAGCGATAACAAAGTAAGTAAATGCGTCAGAGACAAAATGTTACATGCCCTTCTTTGGGTGAAATTATATATCTCTAAACTACTTAAAGATTTCTAATAAATTTTGTACATCGGGCTACAACTACGCCTACTTTCCATATATCACAATTTTAAATGTCATATGATTATTCCACTTAACACTTATGTAAAGTATGCCATCTTACGTCCGGAAATAGTCGAAATCGAACCATAACTTATGTTATGTTTATATCAGATTTGGGTTAACTAGGTTAAATTTAACAACAATATCTCTGATATGAAGCAAAATATAATAATGAGACTAAATTAAACTAACAGCTCTAATATAAGTTAAGGGGGTATTCTACTCTAGAATTTTGAAAAATTCGATTTTTTTTTCATATCGAATTTTATAAACGCGTTTTTCTCGAAACTACTTTTTTCCACACGGTATCGGCATTATCTCAAGTTCTATACAACCGATTTACTAGAAATTTTGTGTGAACCTTCTTTATATAATCCCTTATCGCATCGTCTCAAAATTTTTGCTTTTAATATTTTAAAAAAATTCAGGAATTTCAAAAAAAAAGCGTAAAAAATGATTTTTATTTTCAGGCAGTCGCCATTTTTCAAAAAAAATTGTTTCGTGTTCCCTGAAATAGGACTATAACAAAATCCTTATTGGTTAAGAATTTCTTTTGATTTTTTTTCAGACCACCAGGAGAGTCGGGATCAATGTTACCAGGATGCGCCATTTTGTTTACACCTGTCAATGCCCCCCCTCTAATTATTTTAATTTTTAATATTTTTTTGTAAAATTTTGTTTCTGTATTCTTAAGATATCAATAAAAACACCATAAAAAATGGATAGTAAAAATATTAATTGCCTTTTTTTTACGACACTTTAAAAATTACCTGAAATTCATGCTTCTAGAGTAGAATACCCCCTTAATAGGATACCAAATATGATTGTAATCCATTCACCCTTTTGCAGAATAATGAATGTTTTATTCTTCCGCAACATTTTACATTATAAAATCTTCCCAACACCTGAAAGTATTTTTTCGGCTAGGAACTTTGCAAGAGTTTAACATGTCGGTTACACCCGAACTTACTTATTTTTGTTTTCAATATTTTTATATTTTTTACACAATTAAATTAATATCTTTTAACAGTTTGTCATTAATAGTACCTTTCAAATTTGGAAACTTCCGGAAGGTGAATATTTGCGCTCCGCCAACACGCCTATCTGAAAAATATGCTGAAGCATAAAATTTTAACGTATAATTCCTTGTTGGCTGTTAGAGTCTACAAAAAACTTCATACGGAATCCCACTGTGGTAAACAAAGAAAATTCCGCTGAAAACCGGGGTCTGTTTCAGCTGCGTAGAACTGACTATCGACAACGAAATCAATAAAAAATACAAATCTCTTCTGCCTTCACTAAGGCGGCGATGGATTCCCTGGTTCATCTTGAGACAGTAGCTACGTTTCATACATACTTATATATGTAGGTACCTGTGTGACAAATTAAAAATTTATGAATATTCGGTGCGCTTTGTGTCCATGACCGTATGCGAGTATATTTGTTTATTTGAAAGTAATTTTTTGTACTTTTCGCACTTGCACGCTTTGGTTTCGGCGTCATGGTCGTTCAACTGCACTGTTAATACATATGAATTCTGACTTTTTTCGTTTCGCTAAGTAATTACTAATGACCTTCAGAAATTGTGCTGTTTGTGAAGTGCGTGGAGTAGCGTGAATTTACGCTGAAAAGCGGCTCCCTAATTTTGGCCTATCAACAAGCGTCAATAACTGAACTACAAACAAATATACGGTATATGTAAATATATACATACATACATACATACATATATGCATATTCACATACATATTAATATATGTATATTACCTGTCGTGCCTTACACCTTACCTGACAAAGGTGTGGAATGACGACAAATTAAGCGGAAACCCCAAAGGCTATATTAATGAAATAGAGCATAAAAAAAATGAAAACAATAACAAGCGCGTAAAATTACAGCGAAACATTACCATAGCTAGCAATGGCATACAAATACACAAAATATACATCGGTGAATATGCGAAATTCCACTTCGGCAGAGCAACGATTGCTCTAATGTGCGGGCAGTGAACACTTCATGTGAGTCACAGCGCGTCGAGGTGATGTTGCTGTAGAATGAATTCGTTACGCTGCTTTCCGTTTGCTTGACACGTGCGGTTTTTGGCGTTTTATTTTAAATGACAGTTAATTGACTATTTTAAGCTTCGGTTTTTTATTTTTGTTTTCGGAACTGTGTTGCGTCGTATTATACCGTTAACTTCTGTAATTTCTAACTAACCACATGTTTTCTCTTAATTGACATATGTATTTCTCTCGGAGAATATTTAATACTCAACGCGTTAAATTAATTTTCAAGACTTATTAGCCGCTGTTTGAGCGGGAATTGGAAGCTCAGTGAAAAAAAGGTCCTGTAATTTTCCGAACATTTAATTCTAGATGATGCAATGAGTTGGTTTGAAAAATTGTATGGTATGTTATGATCCAAAAGTAAGATGAATTTGTTTATAAAATATAAATTCTTTATTTATTCTTCTAATGCAGTTTCAACCCTTTCAAATTAATTCCCGTCCGATAAAACACACTTTTTCCAGTCCTCGAAATAGTCATAATGGTATTTTTCCAGTATAAAATTCAATATTCTTCTATTCGTTCTACTCTATCGCGTCAAAATGGGTTTTGAGGTTGTTGAATAGGTAGAAGTCGCACGTAGTCAGGCATAGACGGTGGTCGCGGAACGACATGAGTAAAGTTTATAGTCACGAAGAACTAATGCACTGAATAGTATTCATTGGGAGGATGGAGAATCCTTGTTCTTGTAGTTACTTTAACAGAAAACATTCTTGAAGTAATTTCTGGGAACAGTTCCTAGTTGAAAGTTCTTGGCCGGATAAAAATCCTGGTCCGTTCCTGTTACTTACGATTAAGGATTTAATTTTATTTTAGCCCAAATAAACATTAAATTCTAATACGTCGAAGAAATTAATGATAGAACTCTGCTAAAGAACGCCTTTATCTCTTAGTGGATCTATAATCCATTTCACAATACAAGAATAGACTACAGGATATCTGCAATGTGAATGCAAGGCTTTGTTTAGAAAGGTTCAGTCGAGGGCTTCTTGCCGATGTCTCGGAAGAGAGGTTATAAACGCGAATTTAATGTTTTTAGCTTCATGTGTTGCATTAAATCGTTTCCTGCAGCTAAAAAAAAAGTGAAGGTCAAGACGTTTATAACGATTTCGTATTTAGAGTTTCTCCCAAGACTAACAAGTATCCCAATTTCAAACATACATACATATAAATTTGTATATATAAACGTATATACCTGCATATGTATGTTTCATAATAATCCCCCTCATGTATGTATGTACATAGGTACTGTTTTTTCGTTCAACAAACTTTAGCATTTAATAAATTTCAATATATTCGGCTATGAATAAGCGCCAAATAACTAAGAGAGATATGTTACCTATTAGATTTCAAAGAAATGGAGGGAGATATTCTTACATATACACATGTATATATCTAATTTGAATATACATACATACATGTGAACATTTGACATAGCGAGCAGAAAACTTTTACGTAGACGCAGTTCGCCACCAACGCCAGCAAAAATTTGCCGTTCTAACCTGAGCCACAATGTAATAACTTCGAGTTGTTGCCTTTGCCGTTCGTGTTGGAAATAAAGATAAATGTGTACACTGCCAACGTTAAGTTAGCTCCTACTATGCCACTTGGTTTAGCTGCCTGGATCGACAAGCCGAGTAAGCAGCGCAACAATGCCATTGCCGACACCGTCCACCGACCACCGGCACTGCTGCCGCCATCGACTCGACCTCATTCAGCTCTTTCAAAACTTCCAGACAACATGCAATGCTGTGAAAATTCATTTCAAGTGAGTTCAACAGCAACAAACAGCTCGGCAAAAGCTTTAGCAACACTGCGCAAATATTTGTGTCCTTGTAGGTTTATGCCTTTGTGTGTGTGTATGCTGGTAGATTGGAACCAGTAACTCGGAACAATCCATAAAATTCACAACGACATCAGTTACAGACGACAGACATTTGTTATTGTTGTCATTTGGCTGTTGGTGCTATTCACTTTGCCTCTTAGCTTGTAGCCGTCAGCCCCCCCAAGAACAGCTTTTGGCATGCAAGCACTCCTCGACCACCAGTATCGGGAAGAGTCAAGAAGTTATTATAAAAATGTTGCGAGATGCCGAGACTGTATCGTGACTATTGTTATTCGTAGCAGATTACGTAAACACTGGAAAAATTGGCTACTTTCCTCATGATATCGGCAGGTTCAGATTATTATGGCGCTCCAGAATTCTTAAAATTAAATCGTTTGCACGAAGATAAGCTCGCTAACAACATTTGAAGTAGTGATTAGATCATTGTTTAATGTATTTTTTCTGCTCCTGCAGAAGAAGAGCTCCAACATATTGTGTCTGGACGAATCTCAATGCATTGTTGTAAAACGGCAGAACCAAGAAGGTAAAGCACGGAATTATCAACCACCAATACCGAACGAAAGCCATCTAAGAAATCTGGTTTCATGGAACGGGCTTTGTTGTAAATGGAAATCTAAGAGTCCTAGAAAATTGTATCTGTCAAAAGTTTGTAATGGATGCTATCAGCTAAGCTTCCATACCAATGGGCTGCTTCCCAAGTATCTACCAGGCTGGAGTTTTTGCCATAGGTCAGTGCGCTGAAGTCAACCTCAGCCGCAACTATCGCAACCAGCGTATAGCTATTCTCAGTGATAGCCAAGCGGCACTGAAGGCGATTTCATCATATGAGATCAAATCGCTTTTAGTTGAGGAATGCATAGAAAGGCTAAACCGCCTGTCCTTGTGCAACCGGGTGCACCTAATTTGGGTGCCAGGGCACAAAGGAATAGAAGGAAAGAAGAAGGCCGACGAACTGGCCCGCGCTGCGGCAGCGTCCAAGATGATGGGACCAGACCCATACATAGCGGTAGGATCCCACACTTTAAAGGAGCTGCTCCGCACGGAGGAAAGAACGGAGAGAGAACGGTATTGGCAACAATCATCAGGCATGCGCCACGCCAAACTGCTACCAGGGGGGTACAGTCTCTCCAGGTTCAAGGAACTTATTCACCTCCCCCGTGATAAATTTCGTCTCCTCGTCGCAATTTACACAGGGCACTGCAGGCTCAGGAAGCACCTGTCCAACATGGGCATAGTCTCCTGTGCTAACTGCCGGTTCTGCCACCTGGAACAGGAAACACCACCACACCTAATCCTGGATTGCACAGCAATCTGTGGAAAAAGGCTTAAGGCCCTGGATTCCATCTATATCAGCAGGGATCACATCACCTCAGTAGCGCCCGGCAAACTCCTAGAGCTATTCAGGCTGCTGGGACTCTGGGAAGACATGTGATATCGTAGAGGGCACAATAGACCCTCGGTCGCGGTGCATTATTTCATAACATTTATCTATCTATCTTATCTTCTAAAGTGATGGTATAAAAATTTATAGTTAGGTGTTCTTCTCGCTTAATAGCACGCTAGTTTCATTTCGTGTTAATCGATCCATCGACAATCCAGCATTTTTGAAGTCAATTTCTACTTTGTTGGGAATTTTGCAGCACACTTTTTTGGTCGATACTTCATTTAAGTATTGCTTTATTATGTTTGAAGAGTCTTACCAACATTTAATTAAATTAAGCGCTCGCCAGCTTGTGAAAATAAGTATGTGTGAGCTTACTTAGTAGCCTCTAAAGTGCTTGTATGTATCATGGTAAATCGAGATAATACGATAAAACAAGTTTAAGTGTTTTATGTATGTATATGCATTAATATCAAATATAAATTTTTATAAACCCACATGTTTATTGTGCATAATGTGTGTATAAATAATCGATAAAACAGCCAAATAATCGTAATGTCAGCATGCCATTGAACAACGAAGAGAAGTAGGCAACAGAAATATAAAAAAATAACAGCAACAACAACTTACTTTATAGGCCAACACAGAACTGCTCTAATTCCTTGCTCATTCCTGTAAACTACACTCTTTACTGCTATTACTTCCGGCTGCACTGCCTCACCAGCCGCTTTAGTGCAAACATCCCGCCGTACAATCGTCTGCTGTATATGCTTAACCCCGTTCTACGCTTTGTCGCTGACATGCCGGCCTTTGGAAGGGTGCAGCTCCTGCCGTCGCTGCTATTTCTTCAAGGATAGCAACGCTTTCCTATTGCCGGCTTGGTGTTTTTGCAACCCATGCTACGCCTGACTGTCGTAGTTTGCGCCAGTTTTTGTTGTTGTGTATTTGAATAGTTTGTCTGCATGGCAAAAGTGCAATATTCTTGGAGCCTGAATAAAAGTTGGCGCTGTACTTGCTTTCAGCTGCTCGGCAGTGCTTGCACTAGTTGCTATTAGATGTGTGAATCTATGCATTTGTTTGAGGATACTTACATACATACATATGAATATATATGTATATGTCTATGAGATGCCTACAGAAAATATTCCTTGCTACTGCAGACTCCTATTCTACGATTATTCAGCTCTTCGCGCGTTATTCTCTCGACTGCTTCTTTATTTCACTATGCTCATATAACTGTACACAGGTGTAAGCTTTTGTATGCAGGAATCGTTTGCCTGCCTCGAGACTATCAATTTTTCATCAATTTCCTATGTAACTAGTTCTTTTTCTTCGTGTGTCTTTTATTGTTATTGTTGTAATGCCTTTGCTGCTCAGAATTCTACTTACAGTTTTATTAAGTTGACAAAATGTCATTTTGTGTGTCAGTTGTGGAACATCATCAATTGCATTGGCGTCAGAATTCGAGTATATGAGGGTTTAAACAACATTTACATGCACACAAACACATGAGTACACATATACGGATACGGAAATGCTTTGAAAGTATATACAAAGTGCTTTTACAGTTGGTATTTTTCCAAAAATATGGAAACAACAGCGTTTGGTCTTGTTACAGAAACCAAACAAAAGGTTTGGAGATCCCAGTGAGTATCGACCATTGTGCATGTTAAATACGATTGGAAAAATCCTGGAACGACTGATTTGTGAACGCCTTGAAGCACAGCTAAAAAAAGTTGAAGATGGACAATATTGCAACCAGACAGCGCTCGACTGTCGACGCAATCAAAAAGCTGACCGGGATAGCAGATAAAGCTATTGAAGGTATAAGGTGGATGCATAGCATCAAAAAATATTGCGTGATTATCACATTTTATGTGAAAAATGCATTCAATTCTGCGCACTGGTCCACATAATACGAGCGTTATAAACCTAAAAACACCGGCATATTTGCTACGGATTGTAAGAAAGCTATCCGACAGGCTGCTGTTATATGACACTGACGAAGGGATCAAAATATATACTGTAGCTGGTGGGGTACCACAAGGGTTCATTTTGTGCCCAATGCTATGGAATATCTTATATGACGGAATATTGCGGCTTCCTCTACCGAAAGAAGTTAAAATAATCGGATACGCTGACGACATTGCTGTGGCAATAGTAGCCAAGGAGTTGCATCAAATTCAAAGCGCATATGAATCTACATCCCAGAATATTAAAAACTGGCTAACTGCTTCAAAACTTCAGCTAACGGGGCAGAAAACAGGGCAGTTCTGATGACGAGCAGGTAAAATTAGAGACCATTACCTTAAACATTGACAGGTATACAATTACATACATCACAGCCGTCACTAAAATACTGCGAAGTAATTGATGCGGGACTCAACTACAAATTGCGCCTTCGGTTAAAAAATATAGAAAAAATATAAAAAAAACATATACGGATATATACTCTATACGCCCTTAAGGGCCTGGCCTAATGCTGGCTGACTTTACTTGCTTTGCTGTGAGAACTGTCAAAACTGAATGGATCTATACCAGAACATATGAAACGAGACCAAATGTACTCTTGCTTTAAGCGCTTGAAGTTTCAAATAGCTCTATGTTCTATTTGCCAGCGCTTTTGACTTTTTTGGTTTAAACCACGTCAAATGGTCCACGAAAATTTCGAAATATCACCGATTTTGAAAATTAGCAGTTCATTAGGAAGGGGACCAGACTCATATCCAGCGATATAAATATTTCGTTAAAATTCTTTTTTTTAAGTTATTCAAGATTGAAATTAAGAGCATGATAAAATTGTAAAATTTTTTTCTCAAAAACTACTACAGTTAAATGGATGAAATTTTGAGAAGTCAAAGAAAAATGGTCTTGCCATATTATAGATATTTTTTCACGATCCATTTTTTTAAGGGGGTATTCTGGTTTAGAAGCCCGAATTTTAGGTATTTTTTTTTTACGCGATAAAAAAAAATAAAAATTATTTTGAGTATCCTTTTTTACATGCTTTTTATTGATATTCTAGGAATACAAAACATAAATAATATAAGAAAAAAAATTAAATTAAAAAAAACTGCAGGTCGGCGAAGTAGAGACTGATGAAACAATGGCTTGTACTGGTGTGCAGGATATAAATCCTTTCCGTGATCTGAAATGAAAATTTATGGGGTTATGGCACTACGAAACGTTTTTAAAAAAAAAAATTTTACAAAATGGTAGAGGTTTGAAAAAAAAGTTTCGTATTTTCGCTGTTTTTTTGTGGTTCGAAATTTTTAAGAAATAAAAAAAAATTCTTTCGAAACCTTTTCATAGTGCGATACTACATATAATGTATAAGAAAGCTCTGTGTAAAATTTCATGTGAATCGTTTGAGTAGAACTTGAGATATCATGCGCACCGTTTCTAGAAAAGTACTAGTTATGAGAAAAACGAGTTTAAGGTTTGAGAACTAGTGGCGCGCAGTCGGAGTCGGAGTCACAAAATGAGCTGTAACTCGGAAAATAATTTGAATTTCGAAAAATCCTTTTAGGGACATTTTCTTAAAGGGTTGTACTATAAAAATATGCAAAAGAAAAAATCGATTTTTTCGAATTTCTAAACTAGAATACCTCCTTAAATAATAATATTTTACATAATTTTTTGTTAAACAATTGAAATTTTTAGGTGTTCTTCACGCTAAAATAAGAATTTTGACGAAATATTTATATCACAGGGTATGCGTCTGGTCAACTTCCTATTGAACTGCTAATTTTCAAAATCGGTGATTTTTCGAAATTTTCGTAGCCCACTTGACGTGGTTTGACCCAACTATGATTGCCAGTCGGTACTTTTCTCTTTCTATATTGGCACACAACTTTTTATCACTGAACCATTTGCGATATTTTAAATTTTTTAATATATAAGTATGTATATACATATATAATAAAATAACATACACATAAATACACATACAAGTATACGGATATACATATGTGTAAATGACAAAAAACTACTTCAAATTAAATTTCAAAAAATACTTCAACTATTACTAATGTTTTGTGTGGCGTTTTGATATACAAGATATTAAGCAAGTGGCAACGGTGCTTTGACAGCGTTCAAAGCGTTTATTTGGTCATACTCGTACAAGCATTCAAAGTACGAAAATTCAACGAAAGCAAGTAAAGCCAAGCAGCACTGCGCTGGACATTAAACAAAATTCTAGTCAAGATATGTATGCATTAAACACGTCAATATGTCATTCATACACATAAAGACACATTTGTATACGTACAAATTTTCATATATATGTAAATATGTGCATATCTATGCATATAAATACACACATACATATGTATATGTAGAAAGGCATGCCCGCAGCTTACCTGGAATTTTTTATCATCACTTAAACCTCACAACGCGCTTCTAGATAACATTGCACCGATATGATTCACCTTGTTGGCATGTCGGAGTGCATGCAGTCCATGGCAGTTCATGGTGGAAGCAAACACTTCTCGCGCAGATCAATCACATTTCGTCTCGCTACAACCGAAGTAAGAACAATGAAGAAAAATTCAAGAGCAACTTGTAGATATGTAAGTATGCACCCATATAAATATATACATACATACATACATATGTAAATGTACATTTATTTGTGGATATAATGGACTCACTGCTCTTTTGTTTTGAGCCGAGTGATATGTTAAGATAATTAACGCCAGTAAAAAAAAACCAGTTCGGGTCTTATAAATAAAGGCAGCGGCGAAAAATTGTTTTAAGGCGAGGATTAGGGAGTCCCAAGGTAAAGGGCAAAATTTTGGTTTTCTCGATAATTATATCGCATATCAACTATTTTATTTTCTTCCGACTTGATATCGAGCATTTATGTATGTACATACATACATATGTACGTATGTAACTATAAATTTGTGTACCGTCTAAATATTCTATTTCATATACATAATCACAAATAAAAGGGAATCCATAAAAGAACTTGATTTTGATCGTTCAGTTTGTATAGCAGTTATATGCTATAATGCACTGATCTGAACAATTTTTCGTTATGTTTTTTTATATGGTTGTCAAAAAAGTCTTGCGGTAGTTTCGCTAGTAGGCCCTGAAAGATCGTAGTTCTAGTTTTATTCGTCGCATCGGGTCATGCTATACCTTTTTGGAAAGCTCATTTCACGCGCTAGCACGTGTTTGATTGATTGTCGTTTCTTTTAAGTCGTTCGTGAGTTATAGCGTCGCAAACATGGAGCAAAATAAAGAGAAAATACGGCATCTTTTACAGTACGACTACGATAAAGGCAAAAATACATCTCAAGCCGCCAATAAAATTTGTGCAGTTTATGGACCCGATACAGTTTCCATTTCCACCGCACAACGATGGTTTCAACGTTTTCGTTCTGGTGTAGAGGTGGTCGAAGATGCCCCACGCTCCGGAGGCCTGTTGTCGAAAATTGCGATAAAATCGCTGAATTGGTCGAAAGAAACCGGCATAGTAGCAGCCGTACCATCGGTCAAGAGCTGGGCATGAGTCATCAAAAATTCATTTCAGTTTCAATAAAAAAAAATTCAATAAAAATACCGCAAGACTTTTTTGACAACCCATTATATGAAAATAACGACTTGAAGACGTTTTTCCTTTGATTTCTGAAATAGTAAAATTAACTTTATTACATTTCGCACGCTCTTTGTGTTTTTAGCTACGACTTTTTTAATTAAGGGCTTACTTATCCGAAATGCATCAATATTGTATCCAATTGCCTCAATGCTTCAAAAATATAAAAAAAATTATTATAACGAAAGAACAGCTGATACGATGAGGACTGTAATGTCGCAGTGGAGAGTAAACAGACTGCCTACCTTGCAAAGTCACAATCGACCACAATACGAGCGGGGTGGGATATATACCGAAAGTTGAAGAGGGAAGCGAGGTTGATATGCAAACAAAAAAGAGAAAGAGCCCAAAATGTGTGAGTATGAAGAGATTGAGAAGCTGGCCGACAGGGGCGATGCTTGAAAATTCTACGAAAAGATGTGGCCACCAACGGAAGCTTTCAAGACCAAAGCACACTCTTGTAGGACCCTAAATGGTGATTTAGTGGCTGATGTTCAGAGCATTTCGAAATTATGGAAGAAACACTTCTCCAGCCTGCTGAACAGCAATGAAAGCGTAACATCTGAAGATAGCGAAAACTATTCCCCAATCGATGACGATGTAATAGATGTTCCATTGCCCGACTATGATGAGGTTCGAATAGCAATTACCCGCTTGAAGAACAACAAAACGGCGGGGCCAGATGGATTACCGGCCGAGCTATTCAAATACGACGGCGAAGAACTGAAAAGGGGCCTCTTTGCAATGAAAAGCATGCTCGAAGGTCGGAACCTTAGTGTGTTTTGCCCAATTCACAAAAAAGGTACACCATAATCTGCGCCAATTAACGTGAGATAATCCTCCTTAATATCACAACAAGGTCTTATCGAGCGTAGTGTGTGAAAAACTGAAACCCTCTGTCAACAAAATAATTTGGCCTTATTAGTGTGACTTTCTTCTTAGTATTTATGCCGTGAACACTGCTTACGCTGTAATAGTCGAGTTTTCACTTTTTGGCGCCAATTTGAGATACCAAGTTCAGCCAGATCCTTTTCCACCTGATCTCTCCAAAGGAGTAGAGGTTCTCATTTTCCTCAGCTTCCACCGGCGGGTACTGAATCGAACACCTTCAAAGCTGCAGTACTCTCTAACATCCGGGCAACATGATCTAGCCAGTGTAGCCGCTGTCTCCTAATTCGCTGAACTATGTCAATGTCATCGAATATCTCTTACAGCTAAACATTCCATCGACTGCTGTATTCCCCATTAGCAATGTGCAAAGTACCATAATTCTTCCGCAAAACCTGCTTCACGAACACTCCTAAGGCCGACTCATCGGATAATGTCATTGTCCATACCTCCGCAACATATAGCAGGGCGGGAATGATGAGGGACTTATAGAGTTTGGTCTTGGTTTGTCGAGAGAGGAATTTACTTTTCAGTTGTCTAGTCAGTCTAAACTAGCATCTGTTGGCAGAGATTCTGCGTTGGATTCCAAGGCTGATCTTGTTATTTGTGTTGATATTGATTTCAAGATAGACGAAATTATCTACGACTTGAAACGTGTGGGCAAAGTCCCAAATGCAATGACTGTTTGTTTGATCCCAGGAGTTATTTCATTTGTCCTCGTTCACAACCAAACCCATACGCTTCGCTTCCCTATCCAGTCTGAAGAAAGCAGTGAGCCAGTTATAAAAATTATTTTTAATGAACTTGGGCAACAGAAGGCTTTAAATTTGAAACTGACGCATATTCTACAAGTAAACAAATTGAAATAATAAAACCACATTTTTTTTCGAGCTCTCTCTCCAGTTAAACCGACTGCCAATATAGTGAGAGTATTTCTATTGCTCCAGAGTGCACTTTGTGTGTATGCGTATAATTTCTGGCACAGAGCCACTTCTAATAAGTGCTTCAGGTCCGGATTAGATCGCAAGACAATAAATTCAGATATTTTCTCTGGCTAAGATGTTTGGTACGAAAAATGCTGCCATAATGACCAATGCTGATAGAAATATATCAGCAGTTTAGGCAAGAGTACGGTTGCAACATTGCGGATGTCATGCCTTCCCTCATTAATGCGAACTAGGAGGATTTGAAATTATGCGCATCAACAGAGCGCTTTGCCAATATATGAAGCTTTTGTTCTATCATTATTCTGACCGAGGTTCAAAACAAATTATGTAAATTTGCCTTAAGTCCATGAGTACCACTGAACAAAATAAATTGTCGTCGTATGTTGTCGTCAGCGGATATTGCTATACTCGTAAGTATATCTAGGTGCTAGGCTATGGTGTGCAATTTCTTTCAATTTGTGCTCCGGACTAGTTAGGTCATAAATTTTGCACCAAGAAGCTGCTCATTTGTCGGAACCGGAGATATCGGTTCACTATAGCTGTCATACGAACTGAACAATCTACATATGTATATGAAGTGTTTGCAAAAAGCACTTCTTTATTTAACGAGATATCTTCAAGAAATATAGCATAGCTAATTCCGCAAAGCAATGGTGCAATCTCCGAATAATTTGTTCAGATAGAAGCACTAAAAAATAAAGCTGCTACACAAACTGACCGATCAAAATTAAGTTTTTCTATGGAAACTAATTTTTTATGAATAATATAATAGCTTCAATTCAACCGAACTTAAGGTTTTTTCTTATTTTGTTATGTGTATGTACTTCATGAGGTAAAAATTTAATCGTGGAACAGTTGGTCGTAAAAATTGTTTATGCGCAAGAAGGTCAATGCCATCAGCAGAGTCAAACCCAGCTATATCAATAAATATATACATATATACAATACATATGGAACTATTGACATTTGTCCGATATATTGTGCATATGTATGTATACTTAATACTATAAACTTAAATCACACTTTTGACAACAACAACGGCAATATTTTACGAAACTGACGTGAGTTTCACTTTGATGTGTTGATCTGTAATTTTGTTGAACTCTTCAAAACTTCCCCTCTGAATTCGCCTTCCTTACTAAAATCAGCCGCTAGATTTTCATGCTAACTCGACGCACATGACGAAAATTAAACACCACTTGCTGACGCTCCGCATTTTACACCCTCAATTTAAATAGATTTCAAGCGAGAGACACTCGCATTTACATATGCATTTATTCTCTAACCATAAGTGTGTGTGTGCGTAAACACCTCTGTTGAAACCGAAATTGAAATGAACTCAATTCCGCATAAAAGGCACAGCAGCAACAGTAACGAAAACAACGACAACAAACTTACAATTAAATATAACAAAATAATAGAATAGAAGCACAAAAGTCACATGCAACTTAACGTGTCAAGCGACAGCAATAACAAGCAGGAGAAGCAGCGAAGTTGTGTTCAACGCTGGGTGTACTGTGTAGAAGATCAAGAGGGGCGCACTGTAGGCTGCGCGAATAGGCAACAGGAGGCAGTTTGCAGCAGGCTGCAACCACAAGCCTACGACAGGCCGTAACTCCTGTATTGCGCCACAATAGTGGCAGACAGCTGCAGCTGCCCCGTCAACCACTAGCTGCCGCGCTGCTTGCCCCAACTTGTTGCACGATTGCCCCCACAGTCAAAGACACGTAGCGGTGCCCAATATATGAATGTATGAATGTATGTACGTGCCACATGCAAAATTCTGCTCAGACAGCGCTGCACTGCAGCAGCACATGTGACTACAGATGCACATATGTGTGTATATGTAACATTGCAACTACATACAATTCTTATACTTTGTGGTGCAGCCCAACCCCCAGCCCTTTGCGGCTTCTACAACGCTCTTTCAACACTCGGCACTGCTTTTTTGGCATTCGACCGGGTACTTAGGCACAGCCGAAGCAGCAACACATTTCAACACTTCGAGCGCCATAAGAAGCCCCCCAGCAAGACGAGCGCTCATAGCAATAAACAAAAGTAAAAAAGACTGCCTGCTGGTTGAGGTGGCTGGTCGGCTCCATTGCTGCAGTATTGAAAGTCATACATACATAGATACGTGCAGAGACGAAGCATGATGAGCGGAGGTGAACAGAATTATGTGGTGGCTCGAGTTGAAGTGACGGTGGTTTCAGCAGTAACAAATGCAATGCCAATGTTCTCTCTCGCTCGCAACGTGCCACAAAATGTTTACCTTCAAAGTATGCGCATGGCATATGTGTATGTATGTGCGTGTGCATGTACAGGGTTGAGCTCAAATTAATTCATATGTAGGTAATAGTTTACTGTGGACAAACATTGAAAAAGTCATACACTTCTTCACACAAACACATGCATTTACTTATCTGATTACGCACACACATTTGCCTCACAATGCCAGCCAGCAGGAAACTTATTCATGCTGGCATCTTCTGCTGCACATCTTTTATGAGCGCTGCCGCTTGCCCTCAAGAAAACACTCATGCATATGTATGCATTGACGTGCATTCATACATGCATACTGACGTATTTAACGGTTGTAGTTTTCGCATTCGGTCTTCCATCTGCGGCTCTGCTGTCTGCTTGCCCAACCGTTCCGCTGCCTTTTGGTCGGAGAAGCTGTTAAATTCATTTGTATGATTTTGTAAATGTAACTATAAATCCATGTATGCTGTGCGTTGCCTACAGTTGCATTTGTGGCGACTTCAGTTTCCACCGTCGCTTCTGTCATTGCTAAGGTGAAATGGCGCCTGACTGCTGCAGCAGTCTACCACCGACGCTACTGACTTCACCGCTAATGCAATGCGGCAACGCGTTTTTGAACTGATGAATGTGTCAACAATATGTCTTTGCTAGCAACTTATGCGCCAAGAGTTCCAAGTCCCCGAGCTCTAATTGCCATTCATATTGTGTTAGCGTTTTACAAGCTGTAAGTTCCAGCTATAAACAAAGTGTAAATGTCTGAAAGCATTGTCGAGCATGTAAAGCTAACGGGAAAATGCTCCATGGAACTGAATACAGCAACTCATATTTTATATGCGCTCCTAGCATAAGTAGGTTAAATAAGAGTGATATGCTGAACAGAGCGACAGACTTCAAGTGACATCTGTCAAATAGTAAAACACACACATTCTTATGGACACAGTTATTTACACCGCTGCACGACTACACGACAGCACGCTCTCAGTTGTCGTTCTCGCTAAATGAAAAATATTGCTAATTTTGCCAACGACAGTAGAGAGGAGTAGTGATGCCATAATATGTAAAATTATTCAAAGATCTAACAAACCTGACGCTATTTTACAAAGGCGAGCATAAAATAGCTCTGTCAAAACATTTGTAATAACAATTAATAATATAAAGCAAATAAATTTGCCTATTTACGTATTTTTTGCATAAAAAATTTCACTTTGAACAAAATATTAAAATTTCATTGAAGTGAAAGGTATTAGTATGGCAACAACGAAATTGTACATTTAAAATGGACAAACGACGAAATGGAAAAATGTTTAAATCAGCTATTTGATATGTCGCTGCCGTCTTTCAAATGTTCATGTAGCAGGCTTCAAGACGCCATTTGCAGCTCATGTCGTGTCGCTCTCTACGTGTTCACCACATGATGCGTTAAAGAGCGATAAGAGAGAACACTTCAAATATTAGAAGCAAACAATCTTTATCGAATCCTAGGTTGTACTATGTGGAAGGCTGTAGTTAATTTGTACTGAGTTTGTTTATACAGATTTCTTCTGCTTCCTTAATTTCTCAAATTTTCATTTTTCGTTGAGCTACCTGTATAGCAGGTAATGTAAGGGTAGGTGATTGGATCTGAACGCATGTCTTTAGTATTTCAGTATAAAACAAAGTAATTAATTATTTGAAACAAATCCGACAAGAAAAGCTACGGAAAAAGAGATCTCTGACAGATAAAAAAAAAACATATTATTCTACCGACAGAAAATAATTTACCAATATTGGAATTTTCGGAGTACCGACGGAGAAATATATAAGTACATGTAAATCAATTTGTCAAAATGAAAAGCAAAAAAAGCTTTTAAATTAAGAAGTCCATTTAATTCAAAAAGTATTGAATAGTGTTCAGATGGGAGCCAGCTAGAAGCGAAATTAACCTGATAATGATCTAAGTGTGGGCGCTTGCGATTAGGCGTTCTTGCGACTATCATTTTAACGATCCAATCTAAGTATTATGCTAAGATACATATACTATATGTATGTATGTAAATGATTTGGACCCTAGTACTCCGTCAGTACTGCAAAATACATCGGATCAGTTGCCAGTTGCTGAATGTGAGCAGCTCAAAAGTATTTCTTCCCAGGATGACTCTAAATATCACCTAATCAAAAATCACTGAAGCAATTGTGAAATATACTTGTAATGGACAACAAGCCATTTTCCATGGCGGAAGGAAAAGGATTTCTTTTCTTTTTATAAATCCAAGTAGAGAAACAGAAAAATTACGAGTGTATGAAAAATATGAAGCACTGTTTTCAATCCATGATGCAATTAAATAGAAGCTTGTTTGGCGAAAAAAAAGTATACCCTGTCCGTACACACCCTTAATTTGGTTGTAACGCAATCAATAGATCAGAATCAGAAGTTCACGGAAGTATCAGCTTTGATCACTAAGGTGCGAGACATTGTTAAGTTTATTAAAAGAAGTGTTAATGCCAGTGAAAAATTACGGAGAAAACAAATAGACGCCGGGACCTCTATAAGTAATACCAAGAAGATGATTCTTGACGTAAGAACCCGATGGAATTCATGTTTTTATACGTTAGAGAGATTTTTCCAGTTAGCTCATATTTTAAGTGAAGTACTACCAGAAACAGATATGCTTAATACCTCCGAGCTGAACAAAATTAAGGAGGTGATTAAGTTATTAAAGTGTTTTGAAATTGTGACGAGGAAGATTTCCGCGGATACCTGCGTTAGTAAGGTTATAAATTTAGTAAGTTGTTCACGGAGGTATTCTACTCTAGAAGCATGGATTTCAGGTATTTTTAAAGTGTCGTACAAAAAAGGCAATTAATATTTTTACTACCCATTTTAATGGTGTCTTTATTGATATCTTAAAAATACAGAAAAAAAAATTAAAAAAAAAAAATATTAAAAATTAAAATAATTAGAAGGGAGGGAGAGACAGGTGTACAAAAAATGGCGCATCCTGGTGACATTGATCCTGACTCTGCTGGTGGTCTGAAAAAAAAAATCAAAAGAAATTCTTAATCAGTAAGGATGCTGTTATAGTCGCTATTTCAGGGAACACGAAAGAAAAAAAAAATTTGAAAACTGGCGACTGCCTGAAAATAAAAATCATTTTTTTACGTTTTTTTTTTTTGAAATTCCTGAATTTTTTTTAAATATTAAAAACAAAAAATTTTAACACGATGCCGGTAGGAATGATAAAGGATTATATAAAGAAGGTTCACACAAAATTCCAAGTAAATCGGTTGTATATAACTTGAGATAATACTGTGTTGAAAAAAGTAGTTTCGAGAAAAAAGCGTTTAAAAAATTCGATACGGCCGAACCGGGCTAGGTACTGCGTCACTAAAGTAACTGTAGCTCTTAAAATAATTTTAATTTTTAAAAATCCTTTGGAGGATATGTTCTTAAAGGCCTAAACTTTAAATATACATATGTACATATGAAAAAAAATCGAATTTTTCAAAATTCTAGAGTAGAATACCCCCTTTACTTACGCTCCGACAAAAAGTTCAGCCCAAAATGCTATTGTAGGGGAAAAAACTGAACTGCAAAAGAACATAAATAAAATATTTGACAAACTTAAACACAATTCAATTCTGGTGTTTGCTACTGTATTGGATCTGAAATTCAAATTACTGCACAGATGCTCTGGCTAAAATCAAAACAGTTTTGAATTTAAATAGTTTTATAAAAGATGCAAATAATGGCGTTAGTACGGCGGAATCTTCGGATGAGTGTGTAGCAGAAAACTCGTTTGATATTTAGAGCCATCATAAACAGTTGGCCCACCAAAATATGAAATGTTTCCATACTTTAAGGGGTTATATACAGTTAGGATTTTCAAAAAAATCGATTTTTTTGCGTTTTCTTAATATATATGTGTATATCTGAGTATAAACACACAATATTTCAAGTCGATCCGACGAATATTTTCGAAGTTATACACACATTAGTGAAGGCGCGCCGACTACGTGTAAAGTGCTTTCCAAACTTAAACTCGTTTTTCTCGAAATGGTGTTTTCAAAGTCGGTGAGCAAGATTTCTCAGAAACGGCTGAACCGATCGGTCTGAAATTTTTACACAAGCGTCTTAACTATATTTTTTAGTAATTAATTGAAGGATTTCCCCATTCGATGAAAATTTCTTATTTTTATAAACAATTAAAGACCCGAATTTTGGTCGAAAATCGAACCCTTTGCTTTGAGTAGCCGCCATTTTGTCAAACAATTTTTGTTTGCTAATTCCTTCGATCAATCACTAGATTATTTATTATATTAATGAAATTTATTTGGTTTTTGCATTTTAGCTGATCCAGTCCAGAGATATCGTGCACACCGCAAGAGGCCTTTTTTTGCGAAGCTCTGCAAAATTTGCAATATCAACGTTTCCGATAATGATTTTTGGCCATAAAAATTATGTGAATATAGTTTAAGGTTGTCATAATATACCTGCCAAGTTTCAAATCAATAAACCAAATAGTTTGCTTAGAAAAAATTCTTGAAAAATGCCTTTTTTCGACCTTTTAACTGTATATAATCTCTTAAACCAAGATTTTGAAAACAATATAACTTTTATGCTAATACTTACTTACTTTTCATGTTGCATTTGGTTTTCTTATAGTTTTTTTTTTATCATTTTACTAAGACCACCGCTTGCAATTCCTCGCCTAATTAATCAAGATCGCTACTAATTTCTAGATAATTTCTAGATAATACTTTCTACTTCTCAGATGATCAGGGGTTTACCCATAGTATGTATGTATGTATAATGCTTTTCAATTAAAATGTCATAATATTTTTCCGCCTAAATTACAATGTGTTAATCATTTACATACAAACATGTCTACTATTTATTTCATGTGCCACCTTCAACGCCACAATGCCACTATCGCATATGTATTTAAATAATTGTAAATATGTATGTATGTACATACTTATGTACAAACACACAAATCCAATGCCACCGTTGCTATCCAGCGATGTTGTCTTGTTTACATCCACATTGCCGCGGCCACATTTCTGTTAAATAATATACTAGGTATGCCGCACAACAGATTGTGTTTGTCCATATGTAAGTACGTTTGCGTTAGCACAGCGCATCACACCGGCACACACACCGCGCCCATTCATACATTATGCTCGTATAGCCGAGGAGGTGATTGCATCACGAGCTGACTGCAGTCGCCCTAACTGGCTGTGACGCTGCCTGGATGCGCGCAGCATTAAACAGGGTGGTTGCTTATCGCGCTAAAGGAATGAATGTCTATGTATGTATGTATGTTCTGTATGTTTGTGAGTAAGCGCGCACTATTTTCGGACATGCAAGTTCACGGGGGGCATCGAACCGACAATTAGATAAACATACCGATGCATACAACTCATACATATGTATATGCATGTGTGTATGTGTGGCGCGCGTTTTGTATGCCATTATTGTTGTCTGTCATTTTATTGCGGCCAAAGTGGATCTATGTGCTTGCATTGTTGCCTCCCTTGTTGCGCTCATCTGCATCTGTTGCAGTCATCAAAGTTTCTGTTTAAATAAATATAAATGTGTAGCAATTTCCACAGTTTTGTAAAAAGTTCACTCAATTGCTGCTAAGTATGTGTAACTGAAGGCTGATTTGAAATATTAATTTTTACCGTACGTGCAACTGCAACAACTTTGAGCGGTGGCAGCAATAACAATACGAAAGCAGTTGTGACACGCAATTAAACAACTTTTTAATAAATTCTCTATCATCCGTCGAATTTGAAGTATTGTTGGAAGGCTAACATACATAAATATGTAAGTAAAAAGTAGAGACATACATATGTACATATATAGTAGGTACATACATACATATATATTAACAGTGTGTCAGTCCATCAGCTGTGTCGCAAGGGTGTTTAATTTTTTTATTTTTCCCTTTTTGTTGTTGTTTTGCATGCTTTCCAAGAATTTGTCACATTTCGCCGCCACCTTTGTTATTTTTACTGTTATCAATTTCCCTCAATCCTACGGCTGCGCCAGATGAAATTCGACATTCGTTTTCCCCTCGCGCTGCTGCTATTTTTCTTATCGCATTTTGATGCCCATTTCTCAATTGTTCGTAGAATTTCTCGGTATATTTTCGAATCTCGGCAATTTTCTGTTAAGCAAACATCCAGCCAACGGCCTCTACAGCACATTTATACGCCAGCCAATTCTCTTAACAACAAAAACATTTCTTTTCTCCTGCCATCATTCACATTTCTTTACTTTATTTTATTTCCTTGCCTTCATGCCTCATTGCGCGATTTGTCATACAGCCTCATTACTTGTGACACAGTCTTTCTACTATTTTACTTTCCATTCAATTCAGTGCTGTGTTTTTTCGGTTTTTATTTCACATACTCTTTACGCCTCGGTAAATGTTATGGATTGCCTGTAATTATGCGACGGATTTGATTTTGAATGTAGGGGATCCACTCAATGCCAAAAACGGCATAATTTTCTATTTCTATACGCAGTGACGTTTGAGGATTTCCCACATTTTATGGTTAAAAAAAGTAAACTTCGCGGTATAGACCATAAAGGTAAGTCATATTAAACTCTTCGTATAATATTATATAAGCTGTGTTAGGAATGCAAATTATGTTTTGCGCGAACGCGGGGTGGTTTTTAAAAAGATCACGAAAGTCGTGAATCTAGTGAGTTTGATTAAGGTACTAAACTGAAATACCTTTATTTCACATTCTTTCATACAATTGATTTCTTAAGCCTAGATACAAAGATTCATCTTACATTCTAGGAAGATAGATGATGTGCTGTCTAATTCTACTTAAAGCGTGTCATAAGTTATAGTTGGTGGCCGCTTCCTAATTGGTGATGTGTCAATGTCATATGTATGTATATTATTTGATACATTCGTTTCTAATAAAGTACTATAGTCCACCAAACAAGATTTGTTTTTATTTCTTGTTTTATTGGAGTTAACATATTAAAGTTTTCCAATATTAAATCAATATTTGTTGTTTCAATGTATTATTTTACAAAAAATGACTTAAATTTTCCTTCTTCTAAATATTTGAAAATCTCTCCAGTGGGATTTTCAAATTTTATATCATCAATGATTACATTATCTTCAAAAGTTATCAAATATACTCCGTCTTATGTATGATTACACCGACCGACATCATTTTCCTTGTTCAAGTTCTGATTATTTTTTCCACTAATTTGGTAGTGCTGATCACGAAATTATACCTCATTTTATCGTATCACATAAAAAAAAAGAAGGTGTTCTTTTACACAACACTAATCAGTATGCTTCTGTTCCAGTCGCTCATTCTGTTCATTTGAAAGAGACTTATGAATATTTAAAAACATTGTTAGATAAAATTGGATATAAAAAACACGGTAGGCAGCTTTATGGAGATCTAAAAATTATAACTATGATATTAGGCCTGCAGTCAGGATATACAAAATTTCCATGCGTCTTGTGTGAGTGGGACGTAGACGAGACAAGCACTACGTACAAAAACAATGGAATCCTCGTAAAAATCTCAAAGTAGGAACAAAAAACGTTATTCGAAAAAATTTAATTAGTCCTGAAAAAATTTTACTACCTCCCCTTCATATCAAACTCGGTATGATGAAACAGTTCGTTAAAGCATTAGATAAAAACCATGCTAGTTATGAATACCTGTGTAAAAAATTTCCAAGATTATCTGATGCAAAAATTAAAGAAGGAGTGTTCGATGGACCGCAAATCAAATCTTTGATAGCTGATGAAAAATTTGATACTACAATAAATAACAGTGAATCAGAAGCTGGGCTGGCGTTCAAAGATGTTGTCAACAATTTTCTATGAATAAAAAACAGCCCGACTATAAAAATAGGGCTGCAAATTTATAAGAGAAGTATCGAAAATTGGGGTGAATAAGAGCATAAAATTCCACTTTCTAAATTCACATGTGGACTTTTTTCCTGATAATCTTGGTGATTACAGTGAAGAGCAGGGAGAAAGGTTCCACCAGGACATAAAAACTATGGAGACAAGGTACCAAGGTCAATGGAATGTGAATATGATGGCTGATTACTGCTGGTCATTGACACGTGATATTACTGAAGATACTCGCAAAAAAACTACACCCAGACGTAATTTTGTCGCGAAACGTAAAAGATGTCACTCCAAATAATCCTGTAGCATTGTTTAGACTCAATGTTTTCTTTGTAAATATTCAAATATATGTTTTTGTAATATGATTATTGATTTTTTCTTTACAATTTGAAAAAAAAATGCTTTTTCCTTCTTTTAAAAAAATCTGATGTGAGAGGGCAAATATGTAGGTGTTTTCGTGTTTAAAATAGTAAAAATTGGTGATATTTGTGGCACATATACAAACAACGTTCAAAAAATTTTCATTTGTCGGCCGGTGTTATTCACAATATGTTTTGCGGAAACTATTATAGCACCGGCTTTTACAATATTTATTACTTCATTTGCTTCACTAATCTTTGGGCAATTAGCATGTTTATTATTTAACATGTCTGATTAACAAGTATTATTTCTTTTTATTATACAAAATGCATTATTTAACTCTTTTATGCAAAATTGGACTGAAGAAAATGTATTTTCGCATTTTATTATTTCACTTTCGATTAGTAATTTTCTTTTCTGTAGACAATTATGTCTGATATAGTATTGTTAATATATAAAAGCTTCTATGAAATATGTAAAAATGTCTTCATTGTGCCTATAATATTAAATTAAACTTTAATATTGTCTTTATGTACTATTCTATTTTCATTTTGTATTTCTACTTTATTTCCTAAGTCTTCTGCAACCATTCGTTTTTTTTTATATTTAGAATTTAATTTATTTCATTCTCCTATTACTTTTTCATAAATTATAATTTAAAATAAATAAATAAAATAAAATAAAAAAATATTATTTCTCCAGGGTGAAATGGAAAGCTTGTATTATTGCCTGAATACATTTGAGCAATTTTTTCTTTTACATGCGCTCAGTTAATTCTTCATCTTGATTTTCACTGTTTGACTTTTCGGGATTCATTTCCAAATAATAGTCATTATCAACATTCATTTCTGAGCCTCTTTCACCCAATATCGTATAGTTATCATTCATGTTGCCGGTAAATTCATCGGCTGGCGTTGTAGAACTTTTTCGTTCCACAATATTTTTTTACAATTATTCTGCTGGTATATGTACATACATCTTCAGCTGACGTTTTAGGATATTTTTGTTCCAAAATAAATTTATTTAATATAATATTGCCGGTAAAATCTTCGGCAGGCGTTGTAGAACTTTTCTGTTCCACAATTTTAATATTTCTTTCGTTTTTAATATTGTCGGTACTTTCTACGGCAGGCGTCTTAGGATTTTTTTAATTAAAATTTTGTACTTATATATTCTGATTTGGGTTTTTACCATTCTTTTTACCATTCTTTTTTGTTTTAATTTGCCGGTATGAACTTAGGACTGTCTTGTCCCAAGGTGTTTAATAAAATTAAATCTTTGTGAAAATGTATTTTCTTTACTTTATTATTTCCATAAAATAATTTCCGATTTGGAATATCAATTGTTGCTTCAATTTTATTTAGGAAATTAATTCCAATTAGATCAATATTTTGAAAATATTTTATGTTGGTCCAACCATTATTGGTTCTTACCCTCTTCTTAATTACTAAAGTGTTTTTGTCATTATAAATTCCAGTTCGTATATACATATGAACAGGTTGTCTCCATATCTGTTAAAATTCGAATTATTTGCCCGGTATCTGTTTTATAATATAGGGCAAATCGGAGTTTACCAATGTTATAAACACTAGAAAGACGGGAGCTTAGTTATACCTCTATTGCCTGAAACCAGTCAAAATGACTGCCTTTCGGCAATGTAGGTATACCACACATGCACATATACATACATACATATATACTTATAAGTGAAGGAGGGGGCAAAAGCAATGACTAATTAATCCATTTATACTTATGTTGTAGAAAAACTCACAAAATTATAAGAAGCAATGTCATTATTTAAATCACTATTTTTTAATTGAAATTCGAAAGCTGTCAAAATGACTTGCTTAGGCAATCTAGTGTTAATTCTTTGAATTTTTGTTGATGCTGTGTGCTTACTTGTGCACTTTCATTTTGCCTCTTTGGTATATTTGTTTGTTGATAATTGGTTTGCCAATTGTATCTGTTACTCCTAGCTTGTACTTGGTTTGCATGTATAGGCATATTGTTATTTAATATTTGAATTGATTTATCCACATACATTGGTTCTGGACGATTGGGATATTTTTGCTTCGTATTATTATTTCTTTGCGAATACCTCAAATTATTTTGAAAATTTTTATTAAATTGTTGTTTTCAAGAATCAATTTCTTGATTCTGTTTAGAGAAATGTAACGCGAATTGTGATCTCATTTGTTGTTTGTTTTGTTATTTCGGAATTTGTTCCGTGCGTCATTATTGTTTTATTAATTAACAATGTCAATTTCTTATTGACATCATTGTACTAATCTATTAAAAATTATCGATCCTTGGTCAATTTAAGTGTGCCATAAGTTATAGTTGATGGCCGCTTCCTAATTGGCGATGTGTCAATGACATATTTGACACATTCGTTTAGTAAAGAAATTATATAAGTACATACATACATATGTACGTATTGTTTATTTTATACATACATAAGTGCTGTTAGCTATTGGTGGTGTTAACTTTCATATTAAAAGCAAAGATCGATGCTTTATTTGATATGATGCATCGAAGAAAAATAGCGATCATAAAACCAATTCTGTTCTGCGGTGCAGCAGCGTGCTGGACAAGCTTATGGAAATCTACCTACCGCAAGACAACAGAAAGGGTTCAGCAAATCGCTGAACTGTGCTTAACGTGAGCTTTAAGAAACAATCCAAGGGAGGTTGTAGAACTAGGGCTAGACCTGTCATCTATAAACCTCTTCGCTGAAAACTACGTGTCAGAATCGACAGGACGACTACGGGCTGCAGGAGAATTTAAGTATAGAATTTTCGGGCATAGCTCAGTGGATAATAGCAGTTTGGTGAGCATCTCCCACACTTTTTAATTAGCAAAAAAAAGTTCAAAGTATACATAGAAAGAGATGGTTGGCGTAAAGCTATGCCAGCTGCACAACACAACAAACATTTATGCGGATGGCTCGAGACAAGACAGCCAGTCTAAGTTGACCTACCACTGCAGTGTATTTCAAGCAGAGGTCTTTGCTATTGGGGAAGTCCCGTAACTAGTCTCTAACGCATCAACAAGCAATTCCAAGGCAGCAATGAAGAGTGTTGCCAGAAACAATCCACTTCACTTCTACTGCGTGCCGTGATCGATATTGGTAAATCCATGCACTGTCTATATGACGATCTGGACAGGGTAATGGGTAGGAAGATTAAAACGCGATGGAGCAATATAATTGGGCGCAAAACTTCAAAAATCATATGTGAAACGGTAGGTCAGGAATATACAAAAATCCCAGAATAGGACTGGCAAATCGAGAGTACTGCACGAAATGTCAAGAGCAAGGCACCAGGTAAACTTGTGCACAATGTGTCCTGCATTGAGACATGGGTCACTAGCTTACCAGACTAATTTAAAGCAGAACTAATTCCAAATATTTATAAGTGAGTTTTTACAAACCCCAATATCATTTTTCTCTTCTTTGAGTTTCCTGGTTTGGTCACTGAAACGGATAGACCTTATGTAGCAACAATAGCTAAGAACACTACTACTTACATATGTATATGTATATAATTTAGTGAAACGTGATCATACTATTGTCGTTTCAGATAAACAACTAACTTTTGATGATATTTCCAAATACTGAAAAGTTTTGCCAGAACAATCTGACGAGTTATCTGAAGAGGCTTCTGCAATTATGTTAACTCTCAAAATTTCTATATTTTGTTATGAAAATGTTATTTCATATACCGATGATCGATCATCGATTCATCGAAATTAAGCCCGTCTTCACAATTAGGGATAAGGGATGGTCACAAGAATTATTTATTCTTTGAAAATTTCGAAAAACAAAATCGGACAAACATTTTTCGAATTATTTAATAATTAGAAAAGGGCTCTAGAGTCTTGATCGAAAGATTTTTTTGTCAATTTCTATTTTGCATAAACAATTAATTTTTAGCAAAAATCTAGAAAATAATGGTTGTCAAGAAAGCGGTATTTTTATTGAATTTTTTTTTTATTGAAATTGAAATGAATTTTTGATGACTCATGCCCAGCTCTTGACCGAAGCTACGGCTGTTACTATGGCGCTCTTTTTCGACCAATTCAGCGATTTTATCGCAATTTTCGACGACAGGCCTTCCGGAGCGTGGCGCATCTACGACCACCTCTACACCAGAACGAAAACGTTGAAACCATCGTTGTGCGGTGGAAATGGAAACTGTATCGGGTCCATAAGCTGCACAAATTTTATTGGCAGCTTGAGATGCATTTTTGCTTTTATCGTAGTAGTACTGTAAAATATGCCGTATTTTCTCTTTATTTTGCTCCATGTTTACGACGCTATAACTCACGAATGACTTAAACGAAACGACAATCAATCAAACACGTGTTAGCGCGTGAAATGAGCTTTCCAAAAAGGTATAGCATGACCCGATGCCACGAATAAAACTAGAACTATGCGCTTTCAGCGCCAACTAGCAAAAATACCGCAAGACTTTTTTGACAACCTAATATTTTGCTGAGACCGTCATTTTGTTAACTCCAAACAACAATACCATCCGGGCACTAAATTATTAATTGATTTAAACCGGACACTAGGTTATCTCTTACTAAATCTTGTTTTATTGAGCCATTGAATTGAAATGAATCTGCATGGATTAGTAAAGGTCACCGCAAGCAGCTTCAGTTGGAACTGGATCAACACAAGCCGCTATTACTTTTATAACTAGTATGTTTTTTTCAAATTTCTGCCAAATCAAATCGAAAGATTATTTAACGATGTAATGTTTTTATAAAATAAAATAATTTATTGGGAATGAAGGCATTTAAAATGCTCGTTACACCGATACATATTGGTCATCACTATGTAAGCTGTGACATGACACAGCTCAATAAAATTTAAACACCATAGACTGTAGAAGGGCCGACTCAAAACTATATTTCCGAACTGACAACAAAGCACTATTTACTTTAAGTATCTAAGATGGTTTCAAGATAATAGAATTGAGCCAATTCAAATTGTGCGCCTCTTAAATATGTATGTAAGTATGTATATCTTAACTATATGTAAGTATTCACCCGTTAGTCCGTCCTCCCACTCAATGTAGCATCGACATATGTACATACATATGTACATGCGTATAATCTGACGCTGAAGCTTCCCGGGATTTGAAATATACTCGTATATTCGCTCGCGGATATTCACGCTTAAACTCGTATGCTAGCAATGTCGGTAAATCAAGCTACACATGTCATTATACACTGTATATATATACATAAGTATGTATGTACATATGTTTGTAAGTATAATTACGATTGTGCATACCCACGTAGGATTGTACATTTCTTTGTGCATTCTAGCATGTGAACATCTATCAAACTGTGATAATGTGCATTTCCATTTACATTTTTACATATGTACATATATAAATGAAGTATGTTGAAAGGTAGCGAGCTCATGTGTGTAATTTATTGTTGTTGCCAAACGAATATCCTAATCGCAGCACTACTCGTATTTTCACATCCACGTACATAGCACATACAAGTACGACACATTCGACTGCTGTGGTATGGTTGCAACGGGTAAAGCGAACCTCGGAACACACAAATTTAATATAACGTTATATATATTTATACATACATATGTACATACATACGTATCTATATACATATAAATGTATGCGGACGCCTGCCTTTTTACGAACGTACATATGTATTTGCTTATATGACATAAGGACTGTAAGTGATTGCCGTAAGGAGACTATAAACTTGACAGGGAATAAAAAAAATAAGTGAAACAGTAAATTTTTAGTGAAATTTAGTAAGAGAAACTTATAATAAATTAAGCAACTTATTACACAGAAGTGCATTGTTAGCGTAGACCTAAAACAAATTTTTTCAATTTAACCTATAACAAAAGCTTGTACAGCTTATAATAAAATAAAATAAAGAACTGGATCGGTTCAGTTCCTATAACACTAAAACAACTCTGCGATTCACCACCAAAAGGACCCTCAGAATTGATAAATTAAATAAAAACAAAACGTAGTTACAAATTGGTAACATAAGAATAAAACATAATTTCAATTTCATTTTTGATCATTCTCAAGCCTTCATCAAATTTTCGAGTTAAAAAACTTCTTCAAAATAGAGCAAGCCCAGTCCATTATCAGACCCCCCATTCTTAATGCCAATGTACCCACCCACCATCCACTAACCCCAAGCAACCAGAATTGTAATATAATTCACCAATATAGTATACCGGTGATTTCAGACTTACCATCGTGTTCAAAGTCGCCATCACCGCCGACACAATGGATCAGAAACCGTAGACCCCAAGACACGCAGGAAACTTGACAGGACTCGATGGGATACCAAAGACGTTTGTAAGGTGCTTAAAGAGACTTTTCTGGTGATCAAGAGTTCCTTCTTGGAAAAAAGTGTTAGGGAGAATCACGAAAATATACGATGTGAAAAGGTACTCCACGTTATTTCGGCATTTTAAATGTCATACGAAATAAAATCGCAGGGAATGCCGACGTCGCTTTGGAATCTACAACCCACTCCCCTAGACTGGGAGGCCATTCGAAATGCCTCCAACACACACTACATGGAAACAAACTTTTGACATCAGCTCTTTAGGAATACCAAATGTCATCTTTATATCAAGGCAATAAAACAATAAACAGAATTTTACCAAGATGTGTTCTCACATCTTTTCCTTAGTACCACAAACAAAATTGCTTGCCTCGAAATAGGACCAGAGTCCCGTAACATTACTGACGAAAACCTACCGCGATAAGCATTGGATACATTTGTTAGAGGGATTAAACGGCGAACTTCCAAAATTACTCGGAATTAAGCCGACCGATCTACCTAACACTCCAGTTGTGTATGAGTGGAGGCAAAACTTCAAGAACTCAGCACGCCTTCGGGAACCAACCCGCATCCCGTCACACCTTCCACTTCCCACCAAGGAAGCAACGAAGCACTGTACCAAACCTTTTTGCCCAAGCCTTGCCCATACCACATCAATGCCTCTCATACAGCAAACAGCATATAAAACTTTACAGCCCCAATATCAACGGTATCCTCAATACCAGCGATACCTAACCTACCCGCAAAGAGTCAACCACCAAGGGCCAATCAGTACCAAAATCCGCCACCTAGACCCAATTACCAACAAGAGACCTACCACCAAGACCAGATTCAACCCCAAACCCCCAATTCCAATGAAATAAGATGATTCACAAAGGACAGAAACAAGTAAATTACGCGAACAGACGAACAATAACGGCTTCGCCGGAAGCTTGTCGAACTACGATTTCAGAGCCAAATTGCACAAACATACAAACAGCACAGAATTAACCATATTGAACCCGTTGACAATACTATTAATGATCAGAACAACAAAACTGAAAGAGCAAGACGGTCAACCATGGGAAGATTACTATAATCAGTACCTTCACCAAGACAATACCCGGCAGAGAATTCTATGGAGTGCTACGACATTTCATTTTAGGTTAACAAATTCAGCGTTACCTACTTTCCGTATTCATAAAGATGGTAATGGAGAAATCCTGAAATTCTTAATAGACACAGGTTCTAGCAAAGGAGCTATATTCAACCCCAACTTGCCAAAATACCCATTTCCAAACAACGAAAATTTCTATGCCAGCTCGGTAGGAGGAACATCGAAATCACGCATGCCACCTTTCTTAACCTTTTTGGACTTAGTGACGAAATCTAAAAGATTTTTCATTCTACCTACCCTTAAATGCTGCTGGAATTCTAGGTAATGACAGCCTTAAGCAGTTGAAGCAATAATTTTCACTTCAAAAATTATATACTTTATTAAAAAATAACATAAAGTCGTCATCAAACAGCAAACAGCAAAATCAATAAATAATATCCAAATTAGAACGGAACATCTCACACGGACAGAAAGAAAAACTGTGAAATTTATGCAATAGATACCCGCAACTTTTTCCGACCCGGACGAAGAATTAGCATTACACTACCGTTGTAGGGCCGAAATTAGAACTGACCACTCAAGATCCAGTACATATTCCAGATATTACCCTTATCCCATGTCCCTTAAGGATGAAGTCGAAACAATTGACAAAATTACTCGAGGATGGTATAATAAAGGCCTTCTCGATCCCCTAACTCCCCAATCTGGATAGTACCGAAAAAGTTGATGCATCTGGCACAAAAGAAGTACAGAATGATGATGGCCTGCAAACTTAATACGGTTACGATAGCCGATCTTCTATCCTATCCAGATACAAATGAGGTACTCTCTCTCAACTCGGACAAAACAAATTCTTTACAGTTCTTGACCTGAAAAGTGAAAGCTTCCATCAGATTCCATTAGTTGAATCGGATGTGCGAACAACTTTCTCAGTCAACAATGGTAAATATGGGGTACCAGACTTCCCCTTCGGCTGAAACGCACCCTCAATTTTTTTCAAAAGAGCATTAGACGATATACTCAGAATATCGGCAAAATATGCTTATTTACATGAACGACATAATCATTTTGGTTAGAAGACGAAGACTCCCATCTAAAAAATGTTGAAACAATTTTCCGAATTCTACAAAAGCTAACATGAAAATCCCAGATGGATAAAATGCGAATTCTTAAAAGGAACCCAGGAGATTTGAGTTTTAGGATTTGTCATTTCTCAAAACGGAATAAAACAAATCCAACAAAGTAAAGCAATTTTAGACTTCCCACCTCCTAAAACTTTAAAAGAACTCCACGATCTTTTCTAGGACTATCTGGTTATTACCGCCGTTTTATTAAGATTATGCAAAAACTTGCCAAACCTCTAACCGTACTTTTGAGAGGGAAAGAGGGACGTATGTCAAAAATCTTCATCAAAATTAAAATTACTCTCGATAACAAAGCAATAGAAGCATTTAATAAATTAAAAAAATCACTAGTATCTTCTGACGTCATGTTACAATACCCAGACTTCGAAAAAGAATTTCACTTGACAACCGACGCATCAAACCACGCAATAGGAGCAGTCCTAGAGCAGGACGGCAAACCCATAACGTTCATTTCCAGAACACTGACAAAGACTGAGGAAAACTACGCGACTAACGAAAAAGAACTTTTAGCTATAATATGGGCTTTAAAAACTTTTAGGAATTACCTTTATGGATTAACCGCAGTAAAAATTTTCACGGATCATCAACCATTGACACATTCACTCAGTTACAAGAGCCAACAATAAGCTGAAAAGATGAAATCGATATTAGAAAGTATAATTATGAGATTAAATACAAAACCTGTATTAACAATATTGTAGCAGACGCACTTTCTAGACCACCACAGCAAATAGAATTCATGTCAGCAACACAACACAGTGACGAAAGTTCAGCTCAAACCTTAATTCCATATACTGACGCCCCAATCAATGCGTTTAAAAATCAAATCTTTTATTTCAATAGGTGAACCATCTTCATACCAATTTAAATACCCTCCTACCTATCACAGGCATATCATAGAGTGAAAGAGATTTTTACGGAAAGAAAGTCTTGCTACCATATTAAAAGATAATATCTCAATCCTTCAGTAACAAATTGCATAAAAACTGAAGACAGCATCTTAGAGCCAAAATCAAACAATTTATCAAATTCATTTTAGTAGATACAGGGTACGTTACATCAAAGAAATTTACAAAAAGACATTATAGATGAATCCACTGAAACGGGAAAATAATCAACAGACACAATAGAGAGCTCATCGCAACCCTGAAAATAAGCACAACTTTTAGAAAGATGCTATTTCCCACAAATGAACGCCAAAATAAAACGAATTACAAAGCAGTGTAAAATCTGTAGAAAATACACGAATTTTGTAAAACCCATCCCTGAAAGCTTCGCCGATTCCCAATTACCCAGGCCAACTTGTCCACATAGACCTTTACTACACTAATAGTAAAGGTAGTGCTCACAACAATAGATAGAAGTTCTCAAAATATGCTCAAGCAAAAGTCGTACCTTCTAAGAGCATCCGAAGATAAAACACCCTTAAGAAATCTTGTGACATCATTTTGGAATTCCTGAAAATCGTGATTGACAACGAAAAATCATTAAGCTCAGCTTCTATAACCTTCATGTTGGAAAACCAATATGGAATAGAAATCTTCAAAACCCCACCGTACAAAAAGTTCAATAAACGGACAGATAGAGCGATTCCATTCAACACTCTCCGAAGTACTGAGATGTACTAAGGCAGGAGAAAATCCATACCGACTTTGAAGATCTTCTTAATAGGTCTTTGTATAAATATAATTATTCCATTCATTCCACCACAAAAAGCTAGTAGAAGTATTTTTTTGGAAGAACAGAGAGGTCGGACCTAATCCTTTCGAATTAGACAGACAAGAAAATATTTAAAATCTCAAAAGCAAACAAGAAAAAGACCTAGAACTTCATAATAAGAATAGAACTGATTTTTAAGACATACAACCTTAAGAACGCTATTTACGTTCAAATAAATAAAAGACTAGGCAATAAATTAACGCCCCGTTATAAAAGAGAGATAGTTCAGAAGACAAAGGCAACACGATTGTAACAAAATCCAGGTGCGCGTTCACAAAAGTTTCATAAAAAATAATAATACATTCAATTTTTCAGGATCTTGCTTGCTTTGTGCAATGCAGAGGATTAAAATTTTGGACCTATACGAACAGCCACTTAGTAACGATAGAAATAGGAACCGCAAAGGTCAGACCGGAACATTCAGATTGATACACCATTAACCTCATTTCTCTTGACTCCGTGCTCAACGAAATACATTCCTCAATAGAAAATTACGTAACAAAGGAAGGCCGTAGCTATTCATTTGCTATCCAAGAAGAAAATGCATCAAATCCCTATTATGTCCCAGCTCAAACCCAAAAGAACCAAGCGAGCAATAGATTCTCTTGGCACAGCCTGGAAATGGTTGGCCGGATCCCCAGATCATGAAGATTTGAGAATATTAAACAATAAAATAAATAACCTGTTAGTTAATAATAACCAACAAGTAATAATTAATAAGTCTATTCTAGAAAGAATAAACAATCTGACGTATATTTCTAATGTAATATTAAATGAAATTAAGTCAAATGACATTCAATAGAAATTTAGAAGTAGAAAATTATTGAGAGAAAGTGCAATTTGTTAAAAGGAAGAGCTAACAAATATAGATTTATTCTATCCAGTGGGCAGAAAGCTGGAATTGTAAACTCGTTTATGTTATCAAATGAAGAACTAGTTGTAATCAAGGAAACATTAGAAAACAAAAATACGCCTTACATAAATGTAGTCAAGCTATTGAATTTAGCGATGTCAAAATTGCATCAAATTTATCATCTATCATTTTATATTATAAATTTCCCCTTGACAAGTCAAGAGCTTTGTAAATCAATAATAACGAAAACCTGTAAAATCTAGGAAATAAAGAACATTAAACTTGAATATGAAAATTTAATTGTTTTGTAATAAAGACATATTTGGTGTAAAAATAAGTTTGCAAATAATGTTAACGATTTAATAATTTGTAAGCAAGATAATTTAGAAGAAGTCACAGCAGCTGCGTACCAAATCTATAAAGGGCTACGCATCCAACTGTACCTTAAGTCAATAACCACCACCAACAATAGAGAATTAACACCTGGTTTGGTATCAACGGCTATGGTGCTCTGAGATAGACAACAGGGTTATCAGTCTACAAGGAACCTTCCTGGTAAAATACGATAACGCAAGTTTAACTTCGTGAAAACAAAATTATACAAATAGAAATCAAGTTCTTGCAGCCTACAGCTATCATCAAATCAGCGGACGTTACAGCACATCTCGAAGAAGTCCTCTCTCTGCAATATTTGAAGGACCTTAACGTAGCAAATATCAACAAATCCAGTATAACGCAAATACAAAATCAGCCTATTCACTGGATCCCACAGCAATAATACTATTACTTTTGCCCTGTTTGTAATGATAGCGAGATCCTCCTCAAACGAAAAACAAAATTTCGTATTCAAGATTCAATAATAATCACACCAACGAAAATCAACCCCTACATGACAATATTTCCAGGACATCCAACGAGGACGCTGCATGTTCTAAAGGGGAGGAGTTAACTTAAGTATACGCGAAATTGGCTTGCGCAGCGTTTACAAATAACCACTAAAGCTTACGTGGCATGCGACTTGGACGGCAGTCGCTATCCGGTTAAACGACACCACACGCGCATCCAGACCAATGATGACACAGCGCCGCCGCCACACCGAGGCAATCAGTGCTGCTTTTTGCAACGTAACTTGCTAAGCAAATTAGGTATAAGAAAATTTTTTGCGTCGTTTCAGTTTGCTTTTCAAAAGAATAAAGACACGGCTCGCTGCCAAATTAAAGTGGTTTCAAATAAATAACCATTTCTTTGTGCATTCTAGCATGTGAACATCTATCAAACTGTGATAATGTGCATTTCCATTTACATTTTTACATATGTACATACTCATATAAATGAAGTATGTTGAAAGGTAGCGAGCTCATGTGTGTAATTTATTGTTGTTGCCAAACGAATATCCTAATCGCAGCACTACTCGTATTTTCACATCCACGTACATAGCACATACAAGTACGACACATTCGACTGCCGTGGTATGGTTGCAACGGGTAAAGCGAACCTCGAAAACACAAATTTAATATAACGTTACATATATTTATACATATGTACATACATACGTAACTATATACATATAAATGTATGCGGACGCCTGCCTTTTTACGAATGTACATATGACATAAGGACTGTAAGTGATTGCCGTAAGGAGACTATAAACTTGACAGGGGATAAAAAAAAATATTTGAAAAATGCTTTATTTTTGACAGTGTCAACAATGTTATACATTTATACACATACTTTTTTTTTCTTTTTATTTATTTATTTTTATTATTTTTTTTCGAAGGGGGAGTCTTGCATAGATACTGATACTTAGTGGTATGCAGTAAGCACGATAAGGGACCGCCGCTAGGCATTACATCGCAAGACCAGCTTAGCCTATTGGCTCACGTCATTAGCTCGCTATTTGCGGCTCGAGCTTCACTGCTTCTTGGGTGTTCGGCTCTTCTCAGCTCCTGTAGTATCAGAGCTAACGCCCTCTCCATGGCATACCATACTCGCCTTTTTTGCAACATATGTTCCACTATGTTATCAGGTGTTACCCGGCCTGCCACTTCTATCTCCAGATCATGGCGCTCTGACGTAAATCTCGGGCAGTAGAAAAATATGTGCTCCGCATTTTCACTACTGTTACCACAGAAAGAGCAAGTAACGCTATTGTCATGACCGTACCTATGCAGGTACTCTCTGAAACATCCGTCTGAAACTGCGTCATGTAAAAGTCTGTATCGCCATGCTTTTGTTGCACCCATTCTTGTATTTTGCCGATTAATCAGTGCGTCCATCTTCCCTTTGTTGTTTTGCCATTCCTCCATCCCTCCATGCTCTCTTGTCTTTCCATTTTTCGCTCTGTCATTGTCAGCTTTCTGCCTATAATTTTGCTTTTGTCTTAGATCCGCTTCAGTTCTCGAGCCATTATGTCTGGCGGCATTATTCCATATATAATGCTAGCAGCTTCATGAGATACCGTGCGGAATGCGCTAGTAGTTCTAATTGCGCTTAGCAGGAACACTGATTGTGCTATTCTTGCATATGTTTTTTGCGTAAACGCTGGTCCTTATACAGGTGCGGCGTACATAACGATTGACTGGCTAACCTTGGCCAAAAGTGCTCTGGTGCTTTGTTTTGGGCCTCCTATGTTGGCCATAATTCTGGTTAGGATCGCATTTACAGGGGCAGCTTTTTCGCAGACTTTCTCAATGTGAGCTTTGTAGCTCAGTCTCGCGTCGATCTGATCTGATAGTGCTGATTGTGTTGTAAAGCTGTGTCCGTCAATGTTGATGGAGCTATTCTCTAGTTTTTTCTGCTTGTAATAAGCACTGCTTCCATTTCTTGTTCCGCGAGTTGAAGTTTTAAGCTATTTAGCCAGAGTTTTATTTTTGGTACTGTCTCACTACATAGCCTCTGAATTTGGTGAAGTTTTTTGGCCACTATGGTTACCGCTATATCATTGGCGTATCCGATAATCTGTACTTCCTTAAGCAGCGGGAGGCGTAATATTCCATCATACAGGACATTCCGTAAGAGTGGACCCAGTACGGAACCTTGTGGCACACCACCAGTTACCGTATACTCTTTTGGACCTTCGTCTGTGTCATAGAGCAGCAGCCTCTCGGACAAATAGCTCTGTAACGCACGAAGTATGTGGGGCCAGTACGCCGAATTAAATGCGTTTTTCACATCGAACGTTATGACCGCGCAGTATTCTTTATTGCCGTATATCCATCTTTTTCCTTCTATGGCCTTTTCCGCAATAACTGTGAGCTTCTTCATTGTGTTGACCGTTTTTTGTGGAAGCCGTATTGGTTATTTGAGAGGCTGCAGGCCTCCCCTTCAAGGTAACTTTCTAGTTGGACACAGATAATCCACTCCAGCATTTTTCCCATTGTGTCGATCATGCATAGTGGGCGGTAAGAGCTCGGTTCCCCTGCTGGTTTATTTGCCTTCTGCAATAGCACTAGAAGTTGCAATTTCCATATCTTGGGGAAAATTCCGTCTCGTAGGCATCGTGTAAAAAGCTCCACAAATGGATTTGATTTATATTTCACTGCGAGCTTCAGGACCTTGTTCGGGATTCCATCCAGGCCTTGTGCTTAGGAATTGCCGAACCGTTCAGCAGCTTGTAGCACTTCGAGGTCATTTACTGGTGCTGCATCTGTGGGCTCTGTTTTTTCGAGAAGTAAACTTCCACCTTCCTGGCTTTGCTTAGGAAATAGCGTCTGTACCACATTTCTTAGCAAAGAGGGACAGGTCGGTGCTTGCCCCTTGCCTCCTCCCATCCTTTCCATTACTATCTTATACGCCTCTCCCCATTGGTTTTCATCAACTTTTTCGCATAACATCTTGGAGCAAGAAGTTTTGCTCGCCTTTATTCCTTTTTTGAGGTCCCTGCGCTTTCCCTTGAAAATTTCTCTCAACTTCGTACAACCGCCGCTGCCTATGCAAAGTTCAAATCGGCGCCTCGCTTCTCAGTAAAGCGGGTTCATTGTTCCACCAGTATACCGGCTTTCTATGGGCTGTTTGCTTCTGGACATAGCCGCATCGCAGGCTGTGGATATGTGTTCGACCAGCAGATTGGCTTGGAGTTCTACGTCAGTATCTTCCTACAGGGTATCGTCCAACATAAATTGGACAAGTGTTTCGATCTTCCACCCTTTGGACTGCACTCTTTGGCGACAAGTGGTTTTGCGTAGTCCTTGCGTGGGTTTATTGATATTTATTAATATAGCCAGGTGATCACTCTGGGTATATGTATAGTATATATCGCTTACCCGCCAGTCCGTTGAACGAATTAAGGTTCTGCTAGCATAGGATACGTCAATAATGGAGGCACGTCCCTTCTTTTCAAAAGGTGTTCTTTGTACCTGTTTTGAGCAGGACAGCGTCTAGCACCGCGAAGGCTTTAAGCAGTGCCCTTCCTCTCGGATTAGTTGCTTTGCTTTCCCATTCTATCGCCCAGGCATTTAAGTTCCCTGCAATTATGTTTGGTGTAGTTGTCGTTGCGTCACAAGTTCGTCAAGTATTTTGTCATATTCGTCAAGAGGGATACTTGGCGGTATGTAGCAGCTGTAGAAGTTGATCCCACATATTTTCGCTCTTTCGTAATAGGCGCTTTCAGTTAATGGTTTGTGCTGAAACGTTTTGTCTCCACATGCCCATATTGCTATCTTTTTTGTGGTATCTGAGATCCACTTGTCAGTCGTTTTATTTTTGTATTGTATTTTGCTTCTTCTGCAGGAAGACTTATGACTGCTATGTACATAGGTGCCCGCGTAGGCCGCTCTGATGGTTTTGACTGCTAATACATTAAGGAGGCCAAATTCTTTAATTTCTGATCGGATTGCTTCCGCTGTGTCTTCTTTTGTGGTGATATCGTCCAGGTCCCGCAACTCCACTGTGGTTTCTTGCGTCAATGTTTTGATTTGTGCCTGATCGCCCAATATCCTTCAGTGGTTCCTGTTTGCTCCTTCTTTAGTTCAAGTATAATCTCTCCTTTGGCTGCCTTTTTTACTCTCGAGACATTTTTGCCAAGTTCTTGCAGTGTACCATTTGTTTTAACTGTTCGAAGAATGTCTACGTACGTCATTTCACCAATCTTTGCAATCACGATAGCATCAGTTCGAAGACGTTGTATTGTGTTTGCATTCTTCTTAACCTTTTTTTCTGTGTCATTTATATATGTATGTATACTGTTATTTACATATGTTTGCGGTTAAGTCCTCATTTCTAATTATTCAACAATCAAAGCCTCATAAGAAAATAGAATAAAAAAGGGTGAGTGGTAGAGGGTAAGTCATCGTTTAAGTCATTTGAATAACTATGTATGTATAAAGTTGAAATAACGACCTTTAATATTTGAGATAGTTTTATATGATTTCATACTTTATAAGATACTAAAACTATTTTTTATATAAGTGAACACAATGAAATGAGATCTTTTTACAAATATTCTATAACATTTTCGAGCGTTTAAAGGGATAACGATCATTTCAGCTCAAGTGTTTGTCGTGAACTCGTCAATGGACCGATAAATGTGGTTGCACACTGTTTAATGGATCGTCTCAGTGTGATCCTTCGAAATATTCCTGATTTTCCTTTTTTATTGTTAAAATTAAATAATCGATCCGTCTAATAGTTACATAAATTGTTGAAATTACACGTAAAAAATTGGTCCTGTACGAAGTCTACGATTGCGTCTGCAATTTTGTTCGAAACAAAAACTTCAAAAAGATTATTATTCTGTCGGAAAGCCGCTTTCGCCCTATGAAGAGTTTTTTCTTTCAAATTTGACAAAATGAACAAAAAGTATCGAATTAGTCCCTTTTTCGACAGTTTTTCGTAGAAAAATAGCAAGGTTTTAAAAAACAAAAAAAGTTTCCATAGCGCGAAAGAGAATGACGTTAAAAATGCACTTCCTTTGAGAGTGGAAACCGTTTTGAAAAACCCCATTCTGAAAAAAAACGCGTTTAAAGGTTGTCTCGCTCAGTTCCCCACTCTGTTCCCTTTCTACAAGAAACGCTGTAGTGACCGTAATAATTTGAATTTCAATTTCAAAATTTGTGAGAATCGGATAGTATGATAATACAATAAAAAAATCGATTTTTCGAAAATTTCACACTGAGACGGTCCCTTAATTCAAATAATTCCACAAAAAACTCTATGGAAATCAAATTTGAACCACTTTTAATAATGTAAAACATTTATTTACTGAATTCAACTTTAAATAAGTCATAAATAACTTCAAAGAAGATGGAACAACGACTAAAATAAAGTACAATTATTATGAAAACAAGAAAAAACGTTAACTTCGGCTGCACCGAGCTAATATACCCTTCACAGGTGCATTTCTTTTAGTAACTATGGTTCAGTTTATATGGAAGCTATATGCTATAGTAATCCGATCTGAACAATTTTTTTTTGAGATAATATTACCTTAAGCAGTAAGCCATGTCAAATTTCGTGAAGATACCACGTCAAATGCGAAAGTTTTCCATACAAGCCCTTGATTCCGATCGTTCAGTTTGTATGGCAGCTATATGCTATAGTTAATCGATCTAAGCAATTTTATCGGATATCACATTGTGCCTTAGAAAATAACATATACCAAATTTCGTGAATATATCTTGTCAAATGCAAAAGTTTTCCATACAAGAACTTTTTTCAGATCAGTTAGAAATTTGACACCAGATTTGTATGAGTGACCAAATTTTGCACGAGGTACATACACATACGCTTCATATAGTCAATGCAGTCATATTAGACATAAGTATTTATGTATAGTAGATATGCCTAATAGGTGTTTTGTTCAACGAATTTGTATACCCTGAACGGGGTATATTAAGTTTGTCACGAAGTTTGTAACACCCAGAAGGAAGCGTCGGAGACCCTATAAAGTATATACTATATAAATGATCAGTATGTCGAGCTGAGTCGATTAACCATGTCCGACATGCAATTACTGAAAGGTGCAGTTTTTATCAAAGTAATGACTGTTCTGGAAAGTGAATCGTGGAAAAGGTTTGTGTTGATAGTCGAAAATTCCCTAGGTAACCATGTTGACAAACTGTCAGACTCTCGGAACAAATTTGAGTATCAAGTTAGACTATCCAAAATTCACAACAATTGAACAACAGGAGTTAGAAGTTGACACATTTACGAAAGAAATCCAACAAGCAGCTTGGGATAATACTCCTGAGATAAAGCGGAAAATTAAAGGTTTAAATTCTTCTTCTTCTTTACTGGCGTAGAAATCGATTGCGCGGTTATAGACGAGTTAACAATACGACGATTGCGACGAATACTTTCAGAGCTGGAGTGTTTTCATCAATTCGGACAGTAGGTATAAGAAGTCACACCAAAGTTTAACCAGCTTCGGATGAGACACTTCCTTTTGATAAGTTCAAATTACCCTATAGACTAAAAGTCTTCCTATTTAAGAAAAGAAAATTAACGAATTAAATTAATAAATATTCATCTCAACTATGGCACCGCTGACAAAAAAAATTTATTACTCACTCTGGAAATACCAAATATCTTAAACGTCCAACAAGCCACGTTGCACCATTGCGAGTTGCTTTCAACACATGGGCTAGAAGTGATTGTAATAAAACTAATGCATTTGCAAAACACCCAGCTGAAGCCTTTCGTCCAAATGAGAATAGTGAAATCGCGTTCCTCTGTGGTGTTCAACAGGATCATGCAATAATCCCAGCAATCGCCATTTGTGTACTGAAAAGTGAAATTAAAAAGCAGCTGAATTCGACCTAATTACAGGTGAAGTGTTAAAGCAATTACCATACAAATAAAACTGTGAGATATCTTCCTAATATTGTGAAGAAATACGAGTATGATCACGAGTATATACTACTTGAGTAATGCAAAAAGTTACTGTTTTGTAATACAGACCTTCAGCTAGGCCAAATATGTATGAACATCCATTTGACTCTGAACAATTAATGTTGTTGAATATTTTAATGCAATTAAATGGATTTCTTAACCATACTTTGGTTTAGTGTTGAATATGAATAAAAATAGCCAAATATGATTTCCTTTCCCATGATTAATTTTTTCCTGATATACGAGTATAAGGTTAAGTTTATATCACATATATTTATACATACATAAATGTATCTCCCACAGTAATCCCTCGTGGCACCAATACACTTATGCCAATATTTTTTTCTCAATCCTCAAAACAGTTGCTAAAGGCAATTTCGAGAATAGCCTTCAATGCGCGTAGCGATTCACGTTTGATATCTTCAATTGACTCAAAGCGGTTTCCCCGGAGCGGTCGTTTGAGTTTGCTGAATATTCAGAAGCCACACGGAGTTAAATCAGACGAATACGGTGGTTGTGGCACGATATTGGTTGAAAATTTGGCAAAAAACTCACGCAGAATAGATACAGTATGCGGCGGTGCATTATCGTGCTGCAAAAACCAAGAGTTGCCGGCACATATTTCCGGCCTCTTCTTGCGAAAAGCGTCAAAGAACGTCACGTGAGATGGTTCGGAAAGTCAAGAGGCGACTTGAGCGAAATCCACGACGAAGTGCCAATCAAATGGCTAAAGAACTGAAAATATCCAACCGCAGCATCCGACGCATATTGAAAAATGAGCTCAAGGTCAAGCCTTACAAGTTCCAAAAGGCCCATGATCTCACACCGAAGCAGCAACAAATAAGACTTGAGAGAGCGAAGCAGTTGCTTCGATTGGCCGAAAGCGGTCAAATTCCAAACATTGTGTTTTCTGAAAAAAAAAAATGTTTCCAATTGAGCAATTCGTAAACTCTCAAAACGACAGGGTTTACTTGACCGACCGTTCATACGAGAATCTAAGTCATCGGTTGGCCACCAGGAGTCAGCAGCCGACACAAATATTGGTTTGGGCCGCTGTCACCGCAGATGAGCGCTCTCCAATTGTTTTCATCGAGCCTGGCGTCAAAGTAAATGCGACATATTATCAGGAAAGTGTTCTGGAGGCTGCTTTGAAGCCGTGGGCAAACAAAAAATTTCGGTCGCAAACCATGGACGTTTCAACAAGACTCAGCACCGTCTCACAAAACGCGAGTGAACCAAGAATAGCTGAAAAACAACCTTCCGAACTTCAATACGACCACACAATGGCTCTCGAATTCACCAGATGCGATTCTCTCTGGGTCATTTTGGAGAGCAAGGTCCGAAGTTAAAAATACACCAGTCTCGAGATGCTGAAGAAAGCCATTGTCCGTGAGTGGGCCAAAATACCGGCAAGTCATATTCGGGCAGCTTGCGATTCGTTTTTTGACCGTCTCAAGGCCATAGTTAAGGCAAAAAGTGTTCATATCGAGCAAAAGTGAGTTGGCCCTGAGTTTATGATTACTTTCACACATTTTGTATTTTGAAATAACTAAAAATAATTTTCCACACCGAATTAATGGCTTTTTTAATTGAGTACCGGACCCTGTACAATACAATATATAGTATACATATTATTCATTTGAGGTCTAGAATATAAAAAACTGAAAACAAGTGTTCATATTTGCCTTAATCTTAACTTAATACTCATCCAAAAAATCTGTAATTTTGGTTTTTTTACTTTTTCTTCTGTCAATATGTGGTTTCCTGCTATTGCCAACTCCTTTTTTTGGGGAAAAACCTAGCTATTGTGAATGAAAAAAAGAAAAAAGAAGAGAAAAGTTGGCTGAATCTTCCATACAAAAATAAATATCGAGTTCGTATATGGGCAAGTTCGTTTATGGGCGTAATCAGACCACTGCCACGCTCACAAAACGCCATTAAACGAAAATCTATAAAGTGTCATAAGTAAGCACTTAATTAAGATATAGAACTGGGGATTGCAGTAACAAGGGGCACCTGTAACCAAAAAACATATATTTGAAACCACTAAAGCTACAATAACCAAATTCGTGATGAACTCCTACTGACAGTGTAAAAATGGATAAAATCAGAAGATAACCCTGCTCACTCCTGCGCGATAAATCAGTAAATCAAGAACTAAATATGTCAGAGACATAAAATTTTGCCTCCGAAATGGTATGAGAGGGCTTTGAGAGTCGGAGAATCGTTTATACCCGAACTTACCTCTTCCTTACTTGTTAAACTTGATATGTCATATCTTAAACGCACTATTTGTACGAAGCTTTATCCCGATATACTCGTATTCATTTCTATACGTAAAGTGAAAGAATAATTTAATTGTTAAAATTTTGCTATATGAGATAGTTGATTTCTAATTTCACATCGAAATATAAGAATGTCAGGACAATGTTACGTACCGAAATAGGTTGAAATCAATAGCGCCTTCCTACGAAGCCTTTTCGTACCATCCCGGGTGTAAAACTTAATGTTTCTGACATATTTAGGGTGTTCACAGTTCCTTATTATCTGATGTGTTAATTTTGCCATCTGTTAACTTCAAAACATTTTACTACGTGGTAACTTTGTTTGTTGTTGTTTCCTACACTAGTTCGAAATAATAGTCTTAGGCAAAATTACTCTACTTTACTTCGTGTTTTTGTTTCCTGCTAAACTGGCAACTTTGACCAGCTGACTATTCGCGTTTAGAAAAAATGGAAAGCAACACAGAAATACAGAAGGTAAACGCAATTGCAATATTTTTAAATATAAATATGAAAATATTCTGCCTATAATTGTTCTATTGCAGGTTGTACATAAGCGTGTTCGAAAGGCTCCCTACAGAAAGTGGACCGACAACGAAAATGAAAGTTTAATCAACTTTTTGAGGGACAACAGGCCACTAGAGAAACCAACGGCCCAACATTATTATAAAAGATTTTTGAACCAAACTGGCAGCGACTTGCATTGGACTCTGGTGCGTTGCAAGGTAAAAAACTTAAGAATGCAGTACACCAAGGCCAAGTCCTGGCAAAATGCAACGGGAAGTGGCACCATGGATAATTGTGACACTACCAAAAGTAGGTTCTACACATCATAAATTTTTAAATGTACATATAGATCCTAAAATACACTTCATTTTTAGACGCGATCGTAAGGATGTGTCCCCGGTACGATGATTTAGAAGACATTTTTGGCTATAGGGAGCTCACTTCAAACTGCCTTGTATTGGATACCGAGGACATTGCATGTACTGGTTCACCAGAAGTTGCCACGTCCGCTGATATAACCGTCGAGGAAATCGTGGCATTACCCGAGCCTCTGGTCACCCCTTCTACATCAAAGACTGTCCGAAAGGGTATATATTCGCGTACAGCCCTATCAGACGTTCTCGATGTACACTCCAGCTTATTGGATGCAAAAAAAGACAGAATCGAGAAGGAATTTAAGATGAGGGAAAATGAATTAATGCTAAAAGAGCAACAATTTTTGTTTGATAAAGAAAAATTTGAAAAAGAGTTGGTAGAAAAAAAGCTGACAGGGAAATTCAAGTTTTGGAAATTCAAATGAGGGAGAGAATAGCTATTTCTTTTCCACTTCTGCGAGGCATTGCTTACATGTAAATATTTTTGTAGCTACACAATTTTTGACAGTTCGAATCAGCTGTTTGAAGGGTTGCTCACAGTTTGAATGTGTTATCTTGTTAAAGTTGCCACCTATTAACTTTAAAAGTAAACTCTGAATACCATAATTGTATTTAGTAATTTTGAACATTACCGCTTTTGTGAGAACTGATTTAGCTTTAGTAGTATGTAAGGTATTTACATACATTAAGCCTATTAGCCACGCCCACTTTTTACACATTTTTCAGCCCATAGATGTCCCTCTAAAATGTGATTCTTTATGTTAAATAACAGTTTTTGAATCTTATGGAGCTTAGTTCTAGCACGTTATAGATTATGAAGTTTTGTAGGCGTGGCAATGTTCCGATTTCGCCCATCTACAATATCAACCTTCGCACAGTGCTATGAAATATACTATGTACCGATTTTAATAAAGATATCAATTTTTACTCAAGTTACACCTTACACATATGAATGGAGGACAGGATTTCCACTCATCTGGACATCCTGATCATTTACATATACATATAAGTATGTAAGTATCTACATATACACATACATATGTATGTATATAAGTATGGGGATGATCGAGCAAGCAAATAACTGCGGCAATATTGCAACCCTGATGTTTTTTTGCAGATGCTCAGCTGATACTTAAACAAATATTTTGCAAATATTTTGCGCGGCGTGCAGGTGCATTGAAGAAGTGAAGTTTAAGAAGTCTTAACACTGAATTTTTAATCAATTTAACAGTGGATAACTTGGTGAATAGTGAGTGTAGTTTGCTTCTTAAATACAGGATGGGCCAAAAGAAACCAAGGGGTGTAAAAGTTTAATAACTTTTTCGGTTATTATTTTTTTTATTGAAATTAAATGGAGAGCGGTATCGGTTTATGATAGAAAATTTTTTACGTCCTGCTCTTAAAAACAGACCTGGTATGTGGTTTCAGCAAGACGGAGCTACTGCCCATACTGACCGAGACACAATGGCACTTTTAAGTCAAATTTTTGGAGGGCGAATAATTTCCAGAAATTCGGAAATTATTTGGCCAGCGCGATCGCCAGATTTGACAGCACCCGACTATTTTCTTTGGGGTTATTTGAAGGAGCGAGTGTATGTGAACAAGCCAGAGACAATCCTTGAACTCAAGGCAAATATTGGTGCAGAAATTCGAACGCTACAGCCACAAGTTTTGAAAGATATTATGGAAAATGCTCTAAAAAGAGACATCATTTTTCATACTTAGTGTAAAAAAATTTCCCTTTTTTATATTATATAATCTGAAAGAAAAAATAAAAAAAATTAATAAACAAAAAAGTTATTAAAATTTTACAACGCTTGGTTTCTTCACCCCTTGGTTTCTTTTGGCCCACCCTGTACAAAAATGCAAGGAAACAAAGTTTTTTGCGTAAAAAAGTGGCTTATGACTGAAATTTTAAAGAAGAGGGCAATAGTAAAACTTCTTTAAAACAGTTCGATTTTATCCTCCAGATATATATTTATCACATTTTCGGATGTCTCGTAAAACACAATTAATGATAATAATTTGTTGTAAACAAAAATAAAGAGCGATTTCGCTGGCCTCATTTTTCCATCATAAATTTTGTTGATGCCCATTTTGTCACTTTTGCGCGCAAGAAATGTCAAAATTTTAGTTGCTCGAACGTTTGACATTTGCAAAAGTTGCTACATTTTTGCGTCGAATATGATGCTTTGCAATATTGCCGCAGTGATTGAGACTCGAACATCCCCTATATTTGCTAATGTACTTAGTTATGTACTTACATATATGTATAGTACATACATATATGTAATTTCGTATCTATTTTGATTAGTTTTACGTATTAAGTATTATGTAGCAACTTGCTGAGAGGGTACAATAACTAAGTAACATCAAGCAAACGTCATTTTAGAAAATGTCACAAATACTTACATATTTATAATAATTAAGTAGAAGACGACAGCGAAGGCACACGTTGGGCTGGAAAGGAAGTGGAGTAAGAGGCGCGCGTGTGTTAAGTTCACTAATTCATGTAAATACATATGTACATGTGGTTGTTATACTAGTGAATATTAAAGTGGAGTATAACATACATACATACGTAAGCGTAAAATCACATAAATCCAAACACACACATGCACACATGTAAGCGTCCGGAGAGCACATAAACACAGCTGTAACGAGGGAGGCTCTATTTATGGGTGTATGCGTGTGTACATATATTATGTTTGGCATGTGGGTATATACTACAGTTTATTTATGGTTCGCAGCCGCCGACACTTTGCTTGCGTTTCACCACACGTACGCCAAAGGCAAAGAATATTAAACATTATTAACGACAACAACAAAAGCGGGCGAGTTGCGAGCACCGTCATGTGTATTGTAGCGCATTCACAACGATTTATTTAGTTTGCTACCCTCGCCCCGTGTATGAAAAGTGGTATTTAAATGTGTTTTTATCTTCCTGCTTAACGTTTCCTCAACAAATAATTTCTTCTCCGTTTCTATTTCATTTAGGCAAAGTGATTGAAAATTAGACAATCAAATCGAATCTTAAATGAAATTTACCTTGACTGCTTTCGCTTATCTTCGTTCGAAATAAATTAAGATAAGAATCTTGGAGCGACCAAATGGAATACAACTTCTTACAAATTGACTTCTGGTACCGCGTTTGAAGGGCGTACTTGGAAAATTATGGACATTTTTATAAGTATGTACACTGAACAGGGTATATTAAGTTTGTTACGAAGTTTGTAACACCCAGAAGGAAGCGTCGGAGACCTTTAAAGTATATATATAAATGATCAGTATGTTGAGCTGAATCGATTTAGCCATGTCCGTCCGTCTGTCTGTATATATACGAACTAGTCCCTCAGTTTTTAAGATATTGTTTTGAAATTTTGCTAACGTCATTTTCTCTTCAAGAAGCTGCTCATTTGTTGGAACTGCCGATATCGAACCACTATAACATATATGTAGCTGCCATACAAACTGAACAATCGGAATCAAGTTCGTGTATAGAAAATTTTCACATTTGACAAGATACATATATTCACGAAATTTGGTACAGATTATTTTCTAAAGCAACAACGTAATCTCCGAAGAAATTGTTCAGATCGGTTAATAGCATATAGCTGCCATACAAACTGAATGATCGGAATCAAATGCTTGCATGGGAAACTTTCGTATTTGACGTGGTATCTTCACGAAATTTGACATGGATTACTGCTTAAGGTAATAACATAATCTCTGAAAAAATTGTTCAGATCGGATTACTATAGCATATAGCTTCCACTAAAAGAAACACACCTGTGAAGCGTGCAGCCGAAGTTAACGCTTTTTCTAGTTTTCGATACAGTTTCTATATATGTACATATGTACATAACCTAACACTTTAAGTAATTTAGGATATAATCGATGCGTATCCGCTTGACTGGTAGCAATCGTCCATTATTTTGGTTAGTAATTACAGGAGTTTACATTTTGTTAGACAGAGCTAAAGTTCTTGCAATTACATTGCACATGACTGAAACCATTAGGATAGGGAAAAACTAGCAATATCTTTTTGTTAGACATCTACTTGTTTTCCTAAATAACTTGTTCTTTCAAAATCTTAATGGAAATTTTTCGAGAAAACAGTTCTAAAGTCATCCCAAAACTACAATTCTTTCTATTGTATTACCGCTTGAAGTGGGAAGCTATACAGATTATGACAATAAAGGGCTGATAATCTTATCGAAAACCTCTTAAATGACACCGATTTCTGTCGTTTCGGTCATACATATGTATGTATGTCATACATACTTGTATGTATGTCAAGATCATTAATTTTGTCATTGCATTCATAAATGCTTACAATTTCATTGTGGAAAGATATTTGCGTATATACTTACATATGTACATACATACATATATATAATATTTACAAATTATTAATTTTAATTGTCGAAATAAACGTCTTATGTGAAATTGATATGTTTTTAACTTTTCCGTATTTGAGTTGCTTACAATATATGAATAAAAAATCTATCTACTTGTACATACATAATCTATTAATATCTATGATGATCTATATTCAGTATATTCAAAATGGCAAACAAGAGTTCTTTTTAGTTTTGTGACCAGCTAACTACGGGTACAAGGTCAGAAATTTGAGGCAATATTTTGTGAGTAAAGACTAGAGACTGTGTTGTGAAGTAACTAGTAACTAGTCACAAATTGAGACCGCTCACAGAATTGCGCTAAAAGTCTAGCGTTTAGCATAGGCGCATTTTTACGAAAGCTGCAAGTCAATAAAAACCTAATTAACTATGGAAAATGGTATATAAGTTCGCCGTGGTGACTATGGTTGCATAAATATACACATTTAAAATACTAAGATGCAGATTCCTTTTAGAAAACTCTGTAGATATTTACTAGAAACAAAATGTCAAAAATGTGGTTCAAAGATGATAAAACCTTAACTTCGACTAACGTACAAATTGTTTCAAGATCAATGACAATGACTAGCAACAGATCGTTGGTTTTTCGTAGAGAGTTTCGGATGGTGAATATCTATAAACTTTTTAGGTGGAACTTAAAACACTAAGGGGAATTTTCTTTATTTTAGCTGAAAATGACGTAGTTTGTGACCAAGCATCTCTTAATACTCAAGATTTCGCTCCTGGTAAAATAGATACTTACTTAGGTATAAGTAAGTACGTACATATGTATGTATGTATTTATATTTCTGCACATACATGTGTATATGAACATGCTGGCTTATTTTTCAACAGCTAAATGATTACGAGTAGCCAGCTAAAGCAGAAAAGGTAGACTGGGAAATAATGTACATTCGAGCATATACTCACATTCAAACACATATGTACATATATGTAGTTATGTGTTCTCTATAGGCGGTGAGGCGGGCTCTGTGTGATTGACTGACGCGCTTTATTGGCGTTTGTAGAAATGCCAACCAGCGTGCATTTACATATACACACGTGCACGACCCTCTTAGCTGAAAGGATATGCAATTATGATTGTAATACAAATGGCCACCTGAAAGATTTGACGTCTCTTAAAAATTTTTCCGCTTCGCGAAGTTGATCTTAAACATTGCGTTTGTTGTTGTTAGTGTAACAACCCCATAGACGTCTCTTTCGATGGTTGTTGCTTCAAGCTATTTAACATGGTTTACGTTTTATTATACTTTTGCAACCAGTTGCTACAGAGTATTATAGTTTTGTTCACCTAACGGTTGTACGTATCACCGAATCGAGATAGATATAGGGGTATATGTATATTCTTTTTCTATATTCGATTTCGTATAACTCATACAACTCATCGTTTCATCGAATGCGATATTCGCCGTGGCCAACGCGCAAAGGACCATAAATCTTTCACAGAACTTTTCTCTCAGAAACTCGTAACGTCGACTCATAAGTTGTTGTCGTCATCCACGCTTCTGCACCATATAGCAGGACGGGAATTATGAGTGACTTATAAATTTTGGTTTTTGTTCGTCGAGAGAGGACTGTATTTCCCAATTGCCTGCTTAGTTCGAAGCAGCACCTGTTGGCAAGAGTTATCCTGCGTTGAATTTCCAGGCTGACATTGTTGGCGGTGTTTACATTGGTTTCAAGATTGACGAAATTATCTAGAACATCGAAGTTATGACTGTCAACAGTGACGTGAGAGCCAAGCTTCGAGTGCGACGGCTGTTTGTCTGATGACAGGAGATATTTCGTCTTGCCCTCGTTCACTGCCAGACCCATTTTCTGTGCTTCCTTGTCCAGTCTGGAGAAAGCAGAACTAACGGTGCGGGTGTTGAGGCCGCTGATATCAATATCATATACATATAAATGATCAGGATGACAAGAAAAGTTAAACTGTCTGTCTGACTGTCCGTCCGTACGCCCGTACAAGCTGTAACTTAAGTAAAAATTAAGTTATCTCGATGAAACTTGGTATGTGAATTCCTTAGTACAAAAAAGTTCGAGTTCGCAGATGGGCGTAATCGGACCACTCCCACGCCCACAAATCGCCATTAACCGAAAACATATAAAGTGTCATAACTAAGTACTAAATTAAGATACATATAATGCTGTAATTTGGTACAGAGGATGATAGTAGGAAACCCACCTGTGGGCAAAATTTTATGTATAATACATATCTCCTAAATCACTTAAGCTACAGTTACCAAATTTGCTAAGTACAAATTTTATGAGAACTTCTACCGACAGTGTGAAAAGAGTTAAAATCGTTAAATATGAAACCCATATACCCATACTGTTAAAAGCTTGTAAAATCACGGTATAAAAATTGTACGATGGGCGTGGCACCGCCCACTTTTTGGTTAATCCCATATCCCGATACCCGACCAACCGAGTTCGACAAAATTTGGTACGGGGTATTCTTTTCATATTCCTATGTCATGATATGAAAATGAACGAAATCGATCAATAACCACACCTACTTCCCATATAGCACAATTTTAAATTCCACCAGATTTTTTTATTTTCCAATACACAAATCAAGAAGCAATTAATATAACAGGATTAAACTTTTCACGAATAATACCTTTAGTGTATGCCACCTTATGACCAGAAATTGTTCAAATCCAATAAAAACTGTTCAAGCCCATAGGTATTGAATATTTAGACTCCAGTACCCATAGTAGACTTTTGTTCGAAATATCAATGTCTAAGATATTTAACTGAAATTCGGGGAAAATCCTTCTTTAGCCCACATAAACTTAATATAAAGAATTTCGAACTTCCAGGAAACTTTGTACCGGATATATCGGCCAATATATGAGTTATCGCAATGAAAATAAGAGAGCGTGTTTTACTCAAAACAGTGCATCTTTGCGCATAAAATAGATAAATTTGAGCGAAAAGTTGATATGGGAGGTAAATATATGTAACTAATATCAGGATTTTCGAACATTCGGCTGACCTTACTATATATGATTAGTTTCTTAGTAAATGACATGTTAGTGGCATGCCGATACTACATCAACTCCCATATAATACATACATATCGTCACCTAATAATGTAAAATAGGCATATTTATCAACGAAAATGTTTTTTTTTTTTTCTTTTTTTTTTGTCAATTGCTGTTTTCAATTGCTGCTTCACGCATAGATCCATTCCTGTGACGATCTTATAAACGTCTTTTGAAGCACCGCGATCGTATTTTTTCAGCATTTCTTTACACCAATCCACACGAGCCTTTTTTTGAGCGATTGTCAAATTGTGCGGGATCCAACGAGAACAAACCGAGAACTCTTTTACGGCCAGGAGTTCTTGCAATATCGAATGTATGCTGGTAGGAGAAATGCATAGGCATGCTTCTATCTGAAGGTATGTTACATGACGGTCTTGCATTATCAGTTCACGTACGGCATCGATGTTTTCTGGCACAACGGCTTTTTGGACGACCTTCACGGAATTCGTTTTTGAGCGAGCGTCGGCCACGATTGAATTCGTTGTACCAGCTATAGGATGGTGCTTCATAGCCATACAAAGACTTTAGTTCATCGATGCACTCTTGTCGTGATAATCCACGTCGTAAGTTGTGAAAAATAATCGCACGAAAATTTTCACGAGTTAATTTCATTTTTTGGCCGAGATGAATTTTTTAATTCCCTTTCCAATGGAAATGTCAGATTGCACCTGGCAACACTTAGTGTTGCCCTAGACTGGAATATATATAGTAGCCCTACATATAGTATACTTGTATTTATTTATAAAATTCCTTGCATTTCGATCCTCAAGTTGACGTTTTACACCACCCTGGTTTTGATTCCTGCGAGAGTATAATATGTTCGGTTGCACCCGAACTTAGCCCTTCCGTACTTGTTTTTTTTTACGCTCTTGCTGCGCTTTGTCATTCGCCTCGCGTTTTGATGTGATTTGACTTTTTACTTAGAATTGTTGTTACTGCTGCAGGGGTGCATTGGAAATCATTTGTGAATGGTTCCTGATTACATAATCCCTTATTTGCTTATGCGTAATTAACTGTAATAATCATGAGAATACATTTTCCTTACACAGTATCGAGTATGGGAGTGATTGTGGTTTTATATATACTCATACTTACAGAAGTATCTACACATACATACATACATATGTACATACATATTTAAGTACATCTTTTCGAATAATGTACATACATTGATTTTTCTATCTCCCATAATATTGAAACCATCTTAACCGAAGTCACGAATATAGATTTACTGGTGTGGTTCGGATCATAATCGCTATCATTAATTATTTCAGGTTTTTTATTTCGTTTCGCATAATTTTTCATTCAAAATTTATATAAAAAGTTATTGTTTTGTAGTAGCACTTAAAAATTTCAGACCGATAGTGCCATGTTTACTGAATTTTTCCAAACTAACGTGTGAACCAAAGAGAGATAATTTTTTCAATAGCCTTTTTTGAAGGATCACGCTGTCAGGCTGTCATATTATTTTTGTTCAGTATTGTTTGGCATTTCATCATGGAAAAATTTACTACTGAACAACGTTAGAAATCGTTCAACTTCATTACGAAAATTCACGTTCTGGGGGCCTATTCTGTAACTCGATTCGAAGTTGTATTCTATTCGAAATTCGGATCTACTTTATCATTATGCGAAAGTGGTACCACCCTGTGCCAAAAAAAATACGTACAATCTTCGTTTTTGCTTTCTACAACTCAAAAGCTAACGAATATTTTATTCGAAAATTGGCTTGAAAATCCGAAAATCGAGTTACAGAATATAAAAAATCCGAATTCGAATAAATTGATTTTCGAATCGAGTTACAGGATAGGCCTCTTGTACAGAATGTGTTTCGCGCGCTTCGCTCAACTTATGGCCAACATAATCGGCATACTGAGCGTAACTGTCAATGGCGACTGTTATCGCGCCATGATAACCGACTATTTGATACCTGAAATTTAAGCTCGTGATATCGGCGACATTTGGTTACAACAAGACAGTGCCACTTCCCACACATCGCATCATTCAATAGATTTATTGAGAGAACACTTCGGTGAGCAGATAATGTCACGTTTTGGGCCGGCCGATTGGCCACTAAGATGGTGTGATATTACATCGTTAGACTTTTTCCTGTGGAGACACGTACATAGGAATGTATGTATGTAATATGTAGTCTATGCGGACAATCCCGCTTCGATTAACGCCTTGGAGCAAAACATTACGCGTGCTCGAAAACGGACTCAACGAATGTACCATGTCAGACTTAGCCGCGGCTAACATTTGAAAGAGATAATCTTCAAAAAATAAATACCAAAGAAGGTTCTTTCCAATAATAATAAACATTCCTCATTAAATTTGAAGTTTCTGTGTGTTTTAATTAAAAAAATAAGAAACGTCGAAATGGATCACTCATTATATCGTTTTATCTGGTGACCACGATAGCTTCAAACCCATTCGGTAGATTTCACTGAAATTTATACATACTTTATAATATGAAAAACTAGCCTCTATTCCAAGAATTTTATATTTCGACTTTTTATGAACAATTAAATGTCAATTTTCCCGCATAAATGTAGAAAAAAATTTGTTGATTCCACCGTTTTGTAAAAAAAATAAATCAAAAAAACAGCTTCGAATATGCACTATATTATCTATTAATAAAATAAATGTTTTGTTTATCCCATTGAGTTTCGATGGATGTCCAAGTTCAGTAATGGTTACCGCAAGGAGTGTCGGTTGGAACAAAGTCAACACGAGCAGCCATTCCTTTTAAAATTACTATTTTGATTTTCAAGCTAAGTCGAAACTTTATTTAATGATATATTTTTACTTGTTTATCTAATATATAAAATTCGTATGTTATTGAACTCCTCTGAAACCTCTCGACCGATTTTCGTGAATTTTAGCGTACATATCGGCTAGGGTGGAGAATCGGACAACATCTATTTTTCATCCTCCTAAATGTTAAGGGAAATTGGAAAATTACCAAAAAGTAACATTTTTCCATAGACATTTTTTTTTTCAATTTTTGTTTGTTTTGTTTTTCAATATTTTCATTTGTCAAATATTTGAATCATTCAATTTCGGTCGCATGCTTTTTTTATTCCGGCTATATACATATGTATGTATGTACATATACATATATAAGAAAGTTGTGTTAGTTACACCATTTATAAGTCAAGAACGGCTGAATCGATTTAACTGAAAATTGGTGGGAAGGTAGCTTAGAACCAGGGTAAGGACATAGGATACATTTTATCTCTTTTTGTCAAAATTTAATTCAACTCATAAATACAAAGATTATATTTCAAATCATCCTCCTTTCCTTGAATATATGCGTACAATTTTAAACAGATTCTTCCTCAAAACTAATACAATTGCTAAATATTTGGAATAGTAGAAAAGAACTGCAACCAAATACGCAGTGAAATACTTAGATTATAACTGGCTCAGTAATCCAGCCGATTTTTTCGTCTTTCCACGCCTGAAAACCGGTTCACCATGTGGAGTCCACTAGAATGACTGCCGGTTGAACTCCAGTGAGAAATGATGGAGCTATGTTTCTATTGTCACACACCGACGCAAAAATTCGGTTTTATTTCAAACACTTCTCAGAATCAGTTATTCGTTGTTCTGTTGGATTATGAACTTGCGAGGCAACCACTTTGTACAGAGCTTTCTCCTCTTTAGAGCATCATTGTCCTCGGTTCCCCAAAAAGCAATGCTTTATTATTACACGAAATGCTTTATGATCCATTTTTTTGTAAACTAACACAAGTTGCTTCAGAAAAATGCTATATCTTATTACCGAATAGTTATAATGCAACTAATAGAAATCGTATAGATGGTAGTAGTAGTATTATCCATGTATCAGCCACAGCGAAGCGTGGACGGGTCCTCTAGTAATATAATAAAATAATTTCCTGGCAAAAAGTTATTTCAAATTATCATTTTTCGTCATGTCTCTGAGTGTGATGTACACCTTATTCACTTCGTAAGAAATAGACGATTAAAAACATCAAATAAATACATGCATACATATGTATACACATGCATACATATGTATGTACATTTGAGTGCATTGTATGTAAATATGTAGCATATAAAATGTGCTAATTGCTCTTCGCTGTTGTCATCGATTGTAAAATGATTTGTTGCTGCCTTCTTATGATGTCACTTACATTTTGGCGTCAATACAAACCCACAACTACACATATGTATGTATGTATGTATTTCAAACGGTTTTGTTTGCGCTTGTGCTGACTTTTTTCACTTTGAGCGACCCACATAGCGAACACCCGCATGCGCGCTAACACAACCACAAATGGCCTACACAACAGCTCATCAACACATATAGACCCACACATACATATATTTAATTACGTAGGTATACCTACGTATACGTACAGAAGCTGCTGGGCCCGTTATCGTCAGCTTGCTACCGTCAACGACGTCATTACTTTGTTGCTATGACAAAGCATAGAAGGGGACTGGGAGAAACGAGAGAGCTGTGCAAAGCGCCCCATAGGGAGAGAGCGCATTTGCTAGCCTGGCAAGCCGCTTATCGGTTAAGTACCCAACAGCGCTAGCAGAGATTGCTGTTAAATTTTCTATGACTTTCTTAAGGCCCGATCCACAATTCTAACCGAAACTCTTGTATATGTGCAATCGTTTATCCTTTCTTATGTAAAGGTCTTACGCGTCGCATGGATGCGCGTGTTCGTTTCCGCGCTAATTCTTTTAATATTTTGGCGCGTCATGGCGCGTTTTTGATGTTTATTTGTATGCGTTGCTGTTGTTGTTATTCAACTGCCTTTTAGCGTTAAATGTTAAATTCACAGCGACGGCTGCTCAACGCTGACAGTTAGTTTGTGTCGTTAGGCGCATTCGTTGACTGTTACGGCATACATTACGAACATGCAAAACGCTCCCACATACGCACTATTGCGTGAATGCAAGTTGGCTTGTGTGTTTGGCTGTTGCTTTTGATGACAACTTCATGCCAATGAATAGGAATAGGCAAGCATGTTCCAGGGCCACTCGCTTTCAATGTTTATGTGATTGTTTTAAATTTATTATTTACTTACTGATGGGGTAGTGGCAAACAAAAATGTATATACATACATATGTACATATGTATGTATGTATTTACAAATTTACATACATACATATAAATCTATGGCGTTATAAAATTTAAGGTCAGAAAACAAACCTTTTTACAAATAAAGAGTATTCTAACTTGGGTGCGACAGAAATTGACATTTTTTCTTGCTTTTTGTTCTTGAAGAGTTTGACAGAAAAATTCCTTTTTGTCATGCATTCACACTTTTGTCTCAAATATCCTTATTGGAGGTTAAACCTCACTTTTCGTTCAAAAAAGTTGTTACGATGGCGACAAATTGATCTTGAATTAGTCCAAGAAGTCTAAGAGCCTGACATACATAGAATAGTAGTTTCAGCAAGCCCAACCAAATCCAATTTACAAGTACATATATGGTTTATAATATAAAACAAAATTGTTAGGTTTGTTAGGGATATCGGTGGCATTGTAATCTTTAACAACCACGAGCTTGTGACTTCCGGTGGATGCTGTTTCGACTCCTCATCAAAGTTTGCTCAAAATTATAAAAAAAAACGTTAATAGAGATAGAAGAGAACGTAACTAAAATTTTATGATAAGGCAAGAAGCAAAAAGTAGTCGGAAGCAATTGAAAGATTTGAAACGGCGTTCCTTTTGTGGAATTTTTTGCTCACGAGATTTGATGGTGTAAATGAAAAACCACAAGTTGTGGATATGAATATCGAGAAAGTTGCCAATCACTATGAAGCTCTAGTGAAAATGATGACAGTCTAGAACAATTTCGAGTTAAAAATTCGGGCACGCATTACAGCGTGGGGATGTGGGAAAAGGAATGAAATATTCGCTGATACATCCATATTTCAACACTTGCACGATACCGAACTTCGTGAAAGCGTCGCAATCACTAAGATTTATCTACGATGAGATTTTTCAAGATAATTATTTGTTGCGGTTTGTTTGTTAGAGATCGAAAGTTCACTTAATTAATACCTTTTAATGGTGAAAACTATAACAGATTTATTACAAAAAATTCAAAAAAAGAATTGCATCAAAACGAATATACATATGTACTACATATCTAGCGAGATCTATCGCCCGAGATTTGAAAATGATTTATCTACCATATAGTCCGAAAATATCCAATAACTACTTGTCAGCATTGGCATCTTACCACAATGTCTTCAGAAGATTATTACTTTCCGGCTCGGTTCAATATGTAATTTGTAGGCATTGTTCCCTCTTCATGAATAAAATTGACTGTCTCCATAGTGTTTTGTTCTGTGTCTATTTTCTGGATCTTAATGACGAATAAAATATTGTTTCGAGTGTCAGACCACGGCGATGTCTACCATTGGATCACAGCAGTTAAAGAAAGCCTTCTTCTGACAAAGAGTATGCTCACAAAAAGAAATATGTATATCTAAGTATATACTTACACATAAATATAGCCAAGCACATTTCAAATCACTAAAGTATCTTAGGGTTCCATCGAAGATAATGAAAGAATGCCTTGATCTGTTTCACGAGAAACCTGCATAGGTTTTAGCGCACACTCTAATAGGAGTACTAGCCGATCACCGTTTATATGCCAGACATGCCAGCAGACTGGGGATACCATACAATGACTATTGAAGAAGTTGTCAAGAGGTAGAAGACAAAGCTACTGTCTCTTCATATTCTATGAGTAGGACTTATGCTTTGTACAAGAAAATAATCTCAACTATCGGTCGAGGATTTTTTGGCGGTAGCTCGAAAATTGCACATATAAAACTTTTAGTATTGATTAAATTTATCAGAACACGGGTAGGTTCAGAGAGGACATAATAGAGTTAGAGGATTCTAGTCCCGGTGGTTTCACAATGGGCCTCCTAAAGAACTGCGCTTAGAGGCCTACGAGCCAACCCACCAATTGTTTATTCCGGAAGCAATGAAGAAGACCAATATCCTTAGGTACTTACTTACACATGATACACATATATACATATGTATGTATATAAGTAGTATGTATTGAAATATATTAGACATGTGCTTAGTTTATCACAAAAAGCCTTTTATGCCTCGTGGCAAGTGAAAACATTTTTTTCGTTACTTCAGCGAATTCACTCTCACTTTCGAAGAGCGGCACTAACAACCATGTGCCAATCTTCAATATTTAAGCAATTAAGTTTAAAAGACATTACATCAAGTTTAGTTGAATCATTCTCACCCGAACGACCTCACATCCCTATTGCAACCATGACTGGGGTCGAGTTTGATTGACACACGCCCATACTATATATAAACAAATTTATATATTATATACACATACATACATACTTATATGATATTTACATAAATAAGACAATGTCGCCAATGTCATCAGCCAAGCCAGTTTCCTTTATCATAAACGCCGAAGGTACTCCCGCGTCACAGTTCAGTTATAATACAGTGTGCAACAACAGCAGCAAACCGCAGCCGGAATATAGATAGTAACAGCAACAATAACAAAAAAAAAACTTAACTTCGGCTGCACCGAAGCTAATATACCCTTCACAGGTACATTTCTTTCGGTAACTATGTGTCCAGGTTGTGTGGAAGCTATTTGCTATAGTAATCCGATCTGAACAACTTTTTCGGAGATTATGTTATTACCTTAAGCAGTAATCCATGTCAAATTTCGTGAAGATACCACGTCAAATGCAAAAGTTTTCCATACTAGCACTAGATTCCGATCGTTCAGCTTGTATAGCAGCTATATGCTATAGTAAGCCGATCTGAACAATTTCTTCGTAGATTACATTTCTGCCCTAGAAAATAATATATACCAAATTTCGTGAATATATTTTGTCAAATGTGAAAGTTTTCCATGCAAAAACTTGATTCCGATCGTTCAGTTTGTATGGCAGCTATATGTTATAGTGGTCCGATATCGACAGTTCCGACAAATCTTCTTGAAGAGAAAATGACGTTTACAAAATTTCTAAACGATATCTTAAAAACTGAGAGACTAGTTTGTATATATACAGACAGACGGACGGACAGATAGACGGGCATGGCTAAATCGACTCAGCTCAACATACTGATCATTTATATGTATATAGTATATACTTTATAGGGTGTCCGACGCTTCCTTCTGGGTGTTACAAACTTCGTGACAAACTTAATATACCCTGTTCAGGGTATACAAATGAAAGCGGAGTTGATAAATGCTAATGCATGGTTAGCTTGAAATTTATTGTTTTTCAATTGCATTCACCGCCTCTGGAAGTTGGCTGAATGGTTGAATTCGCTGGCGGCTAGCTCATGGTTCTATGTACATGACGGTAAGAATTCAACTTGAGCAGATAAGCGTTGAAGTGTTGGTTGTCGTAATAAATATTGAAATAAAGGCGTACATACTTACATATGTATGTATAAATAAATAAATAGTAGGTGCATAAAATTTTTAATTGGATAATGTGGTGTATGTAAATTGCTACATTCATATGAATGAAAGTATGTAAGTATGACCCTTCTGCCGGCCTTTGAAATAGGATATTTAAATGGCAATTTTTATTTGTTTTTCTTTTTCTTTATTCTATTGCACATCTTTACACTTTGTTCTTCCCTTTCAAACGCCGTCTGCTATTCATATATATACATATGCATATATTTATGTAAGGTTCTGAATGTTGAAGCAAACATCAATACTCCAAAAAATGTATGCTCCTATAGGCATTCCATATTTATGAGCTAAACTTCACTTTGGATGTTTAAAACAGAAATACTTAAAAATATTTTAACGAGATTCATCGAAAAGTGTATTATTCTAAAACTTTAAAATCAACAAATAATTGCTTTCCTCTCTTTCGACCTGCTACGGCGAATTATGAGATACTTATGTTACATACATACATGTATGCATTGCACGGAAATTGTAATTAAATTCCCCGAGTAAATAATATTTCAAAAAAATGTATTTTGCTAAGTTGTTACGACTGTTCTTAATTACTATCCCAAATATGAGAGCGATCTGTCAACCAGCTTGTTTACAGCAGTTGCTTAAGTCGGTACAACTCAGTGTTGAGCGTTGCGATCAAAAAAAACGAAGGATATAGACCTCAGACATGTGTTATAGCCGAAACAGCCAAAAACGTAGACCCGTGGGCCGTGTCAGCTGATACGACCTATCTTATGGGCGCGCAATGTAAGTGAACAGCGAAAACGCTACTCCCTTCTCTCTATGCCGTAGGATGCCGTAGATTTCCACGGCATTTTGGAGTTGAAGGTCATCCTAAAAAGTGCTTATAAAAAGTGTTTCCGAGGACTGGAAAAATCGTTGGCATAAGTGCATTACATATGGTGCGGATTACTTTGAAGGCGACAAAATAAATATTGATTAATAATTAAATATTTGCGTTTTATTTACAATTTTCAGTTACTTTTTTGACACAAGTTATATATACATTTATTTGGGATATTTTGTCCCAAATTGCGATTTCGTAAAGCATAGTAGAGTTGGTTGTAACATTACGAGCCACAGATGCGCATTTTACTTATCTGAAGTGCAATTGATATAAATATAAAGCCTTGGTAGAACCTTCAGTTCTTGAAAAATATGTGAGATTAGTGAAGCGCGTTGTATTCTTGTGGCACCAGTCAAGACAGCATTCGAAAGTTGTTTTCTAGTTGACAACACCTCACAACAATGATGAACATGGGAGTGTTTTTAACCATCCCACACAAACCCAACCTTCAAAACTGTTTAAAACTTCTTTCGAAAGGAATCTGAAATTTAAAATTTTTAAAAAGTGGAGAGGTCTCGTATTCTGATAGCTTTAATGTCCGTATCTCACAAACCACTAAAGCGATTTAAAGCAATTTCCGTGGAAATTATAAACTGCTGTGTGTGTTTCTCGTTGACTTTATACCGCATACTGCTATCAATATGTATGTTATCTTAATGAAATTGAGATAATATATACAATTTTTTAACTGTGATAAATTGGCGAGGACAAGAAGAAAAAATTTTGTTATCAAACAAACAGCCGTTGCACTCGCGACTTGGCTCCCACGTCACTGTTGACAGGCATAACTTCGAAGTCGTAGAAAATTTCGTCTCTCTTGGAACGAGTTAGGTTTGCTTAGGTGCGATGGCTGATCAGAGATCGCACGTGTACTAATAGTCCTTTGTGAAGCCATTGAAAATAGAACTGCCGTGTTCGGACTTACAGATCGGCAAAACGCTTAGTAGCCAATACAAATTTGCAAAGGCGCGAGCACCCTTGCTAATGCCCCCTGGGATCCACACCATCATACTTCAAGCAGAAGTTCCTATGACGGCTACACCCTTCACTACCTCTTTTGCCGGCGGGTTTACGCCGGCCTTCCTCGTCCTGCCGCCTGATGAGAAGATTCCTACCGAGGTCTTCGTCTTATTGCTGCAGCTACCCAGCGACGGTTTTGTCGCCACAGGAGCAGCAGCAACGCCTGGGACTGATCTGAATGTCGATTTCGACATCCCTTCACCTCCCTTCGTCACCTTTTCGTCGATGTTATTAGTTGACTTGTCCATGCTTAAAGGGGTCCCCACTCAGAGCCGCTATCCGAGTATTCACAATAAACACAATGTCAGCCTCGAAATCCAACGCAGAACAACTCTTGCCAACAGGTCGTACTTTAGACTGAGTAGGTAATTGGGAAGTAAGGCCCTGTCTCGACGTATAAACACCAAACTCTGTAAGTCACTCATTATTCTGTCCTGCTATATGGTGCAGAGGACGATGACAACATCTGATGAGTTGACGTTACGAGGTTATGCATTAGCAACAGCGAGTATCGCATTCGATGGAACGATGAGCTGTACGAGTTATACGCCGATATTGACGTAGTTCAGCGAATTAAGAGAGAGCGGCAACGCTAGCTAGGTCAAGTCGTTCGAATAGGCCAAAAACTCCAACTCTAATAGTCACGACGCAGTTCCCGCCGAGGGAAGCAGAGGAAGACCTACACTTCGTTGGAAAGACCAGGTGGAGAAAGACGCGGCTACACTTGAAATCTCCAATTGGCGCCAAACAGCAAAAATGAAGAACGACAGGCGCGCTGTTGTAAACTCGGATAAACTGAATAAAATCCTGTAAAAAATTATAATTTTTTTATTTTCAAACCGCGTTAATACAGAATTAGGTTTAATGCAAATGTTTTCTCGCATTTAGCATCGATCATCTTTACTCTAGACTTCGGTCAACTTCCATTCTAGGGTGTACATATGTGCGATTTTGTATGAAAATGTACACGCACAGTTTTGAAGCTGATTTCACGCATTCGTTAGCTTTGCGCTCAGCTCGGATTCCATCGTCTACTCTGCACGCAGCCTACTGAATCATAAAAAATAAAGAATGTGTCAAAACTCAGTGGTAAGGCAAATTATCAGTGTTTAATATTACTTGAAATAAAGTAGTGGATATTTTCTACTCGGTGTGCGATGTAGGCGAATATGTTCGCCGCTCCTTGTTGTTTCGGATTAAGCGATATGACTTATCTTTTGTCAGCGCGTATGTATGTACATATGTATGTATCCATATTTGTTTGGAAATATGTATATTACAATATGTACATACATATGTAGTGCATATACGATATGTATGTATGTATTGATGTATGCAAATAAGGGCTACCATAGTCATCCTCAGTGGCGAGCTGCCTTTACTCAGCTCAACGTTGCATATTCATTACTTGCATCCTTCCGTTTACACCGCAGCCATTTTAGTACAATAGCCGGTGTTGCAAGTGCTCCTACGCCCACATACATACATACATACATCCGTATATATGTATGTATTTATATTTATATGTATGACTCTTATGCATTGTATGCGGGGTATGTGTGAGTTTCCACATTCCATATAGTTTATTATTGCCACTGCATTTATGAATTTTTTGTTTAGTATTACTTGCATTTTTTATTTTTTCGTTTGCGTCGCACATTTTATGACTTATGTGTATTTCAATTTGATTTTAACTTCAATTGCTACCATTCGCATTCGCTCGTTCATCCGACGCTGCTAATGATTTTCCAGCGGCTGGCTCTGTTTTACGGCCGCCTCCTGCTCCAGCGTATGAATATTGACGCTGCTGCGCTTTTTCGTTTACACATTCATTAGCGTTGTGCGCTCTTTCTCGTCTCGATTGGACCTGGAGAGGATGGTTGAATTACTGGCGGACCGACCGACTCACAGTCTGCCGGGTAAACTGTCCGACGATTTTTGCCGCTTTATCGTTGCTGACTGTCGGTATGCTCATGGTGCCGTCCGACTGCATGTTTGCTTTTCTTTTGTTCGCTGATTGAGGTGGAGATTTCACTTTGCTTTGACGCAATGTGCTGTGTACTGTTTAAATGCAGTCTCCGATGCCACACTTTTTTCTTTTCCCATACAATGTAGAGTACCTTTCGGGCGAAATGTGTGGCGAATGTGTTCAATTTGTCTCATCAACAGCAAACCCCAGAAAGAAAGATACCAAATACGTCTAGTTTGCCGTGTGAGTTCTTTGAATCTTACAGCGATTGTTAAGTGTAGGCAAGGTGAAGGAAGAGAAATCAGGTACATTCATGCGAAATGTTTTTATAAGTACAATACTAATTGGTGCTTTTAGAAATATTACAATAAAAAAGTGTTTAGGACATTTGCCGGTTTTACCAAAAAAAAACAAAAACATAAGGAGGGAATATGTAAAAATACTAAGGATTTCGTTTTTAAGATAAACAAAACTGAAATATAAATAAAAAGTAAGGAATGTGTAAGTTCGGGTGCAACCGAACATTTTATACTCTCGTAAAACTGAAATATAAATAACAAGTAAGGAAGGGCTAAGTTCGGGTGCAACCGAACATTTTATATTGTCGTAACTTTCACTTGAAAAAATTAAAGCCAGAAAAACACTTTATGGTGCAAAACGTCAACCAGAGGATCGGTATGCAAGCAATTATATAATTATATATATAATTCTTATACTGATTGACATATTCAACAAAATGTTTGTTAGAAAAACGAAAATCATTGCACATATCGTTTAAAGTTTTATCCCGTTATATTAATTGCATCTTGATTTTTACACTGGAAAAGAAAGAGTCATTTGGAACATAAGATTGTGTTATATGGGAAGTAAGCGTGGTAGCAGCCCGATTTCGCTCATTTGCATACAAGAATTTTAGGAATGTTGCTTAACGCATTTGGTTGAAATCAGTCGAGCAGGTCCTGAGATATGTGATTTTACCTAATATTGGGGGGTGCTTCTCATACCATTTCGGGCGTGTTTAATTATTGATTTATCGTGCATTTAGAAGTTGTTAACAGCGGCGTAATATCCATTTTCACACTGTCGGTAATGGTTCTTAGAAGAACTGTCGTAAGCGAATTTGGCTATTGTCACTTTGGTGGTCTAGGCGATTTGTTCTTTAAACCTTTTAGAGGACCACGCCCACTTTTCTAAAATTTTTGGTCCACAGTTGTTCCGTGTTACTGCGATGTTTGTCTTCTTTACTGACGTAAACACCGCTTACGCGGTTATAGCCGAGTTAACAACAGCGCGCCAGTCGTTTATTCGTTTCGTAATGTGGCGACAATTGGTGACTCCAAGAGAAGCCAGGTCCTTCTTTACCTGGTCTTTACAACGGAGTGAAGGTATTCCTCTTCTTCTCCCGGCGGGTACTGCGTCGAATAATTTCAGAGCTAGAGTGTTTTGTCAATTCGGATGACATGACCTATCCAGCGTAGCAGCTGTCTTTTAATTCGCTAAACTATGTATGTCAATGTCGTCTTATATGTCATACAGCTCATCTTTCCACCGAATTTCGCCGTGGCCAACGCGCAAAGGACCTTAAATCTTTCGCACAACCTTTCTCTGGAAAACTCATAACGCCGACTCATCGGCTGTTGTCTCTGCACCACGGCGCAGTTGTTGAGGCCAATGATATCAATATTATTGGCGTACGCCAGCAGCTGTACACTCATATAGAAGATAGTAGCATCTCTATTTAATTCTGTAACTCGAATTATTTTCTCCAAGTGTAGATTGAAGAAGTTGCACGATAGGGAGTCGCCTTGTCTGAAAACTCGTTTTGGTATCGAACGGCTTAGAGAGGTATTTTCCGATCCTGGCGGAGCTTTTTGTATTGTGTCAGTTTACACAGCCGTATTAATTCCTTTTCTTGCTGTCGAAAGCAGCTTTGAAATCGACGAGGAGGTGGTGTGTGTCGATCCTCTTTTCACGGGAATTTTCCAAGATTTGGCGCGTGGTGAATATCTGGTAAGTTGTAGATTTTCCAGGTCTGAAACCACACTGATAGGGCCCAATCTGTTTGTTGTCGGTTGGCTTTATGCTTTCACACAATCCGCTTACTAGAACCTTATATGCGATGTTGAGGAGGCTTACCCACGGTAGTTGGCGCAGTGGGGTCTTCCTGTTTGTCGATTTGGCAGAGCATACTAAAATTCCAATCGTTAGGCATGCTTACGTCCGAATACATTCTACAGAGAAGCTGATGTACCCTCCGCATCAGATATTCGCCGCCCGATTTGAATAGCTCGGCCGGAAATCCATCGGCCCTCGCCGATACGGGTAATTGCTATTCGAACTTCTTCATATTCGGGCAATGGAAAGTCTGCTCTATATTCATGATTTAAGGAATCGGGTTTGCAATCTCCAGATGTTATGCTTTCACTGCCATTCAGCAGACTGGAAAAGAATATCTTCCATAATTTTAGAATGCTCTGGGCATCAGTCACTAGATCATATTTGAGTATTCTCCAACCTTCTGTTAGTCTCTGCATTTTTTGTAGAATTTTCAACCATCACCCTCGTCGGCCAGCTCTTCATATGCATTTCGGCCTCGTTCTTTGTCTGCAAATGCGTCTTACTTCCCTCTTCAACTCTTGGTGTCTATCTCATCTCGCACGTGTTGTGGTACCAGCTGTTCGTTTGCATTTCCCGAAGACCAATAGTTTGCCGTCCCACAGTTCCCTTATACGGAGTTGCTGACGAGTGCTCTCAAATAGCAGGACTGCAAATCGGGTACAAAATCGTTCGGCTGTCTACTGTGATTGCAGCTTCTCGACGTCAAACCTTCCTTGTGTTTGTTGTTGGCAACAAGATAGTGTAAACGTGTCTTCCATCTAGCACAACATGACTGATTTTGTTGGTGACTTTTTGATTCGGAGCCAGCCAGGTAGCTGGATGAATTTTCCTATGTCGGAATCTAGTACTACAGATAACCACATTTCGGGTCCCGGCAAAGTCGGTCAGCCTCTCTCATAGGGGCGCTCCAAGCACTCATAGAAGGCATCTTTGGTCACATCGTCCTTCTCTTCCTTCGCAAATCAGCGATATGTGGATTGTCAGCCCTTTTTTTACGAGAACAGCAACCAGCTAGGCAGTGGTACTTTCCCAATTAAGGGACCGAACATTCCAGGTGCGTGCCCTTAACTCGTTATTCTTATTACGTTTGCCATGGTCGTCATCAAAAGGGGGGACTCCATCCTCCCAACTTCAATCAGACAGACAGTCTCCCTGATTTGAACTACTCTCTTCATCCTGATCATTTTGCTGAACTTATATATATGTATAACCCCATATCTATCTCGCTTAGTGTTAGGAGATACGTACAACCGTTAAGTGAACAAAACTCTTAAGCTCTGTAAAAACATGTTACAACAGTATAAAAATTATTTTAAGCAATTTGTATTAGTAATAATGTAAGAAGATCCACCGCCTAGAATAATGTCAAATATTATTTTTATTCCTCGAGTGATAATCGGTCTAAAATAGCTGTTGTTGAAAGGTATAATTATACATGGAATTCCAAGGTACTGTTATCGGTTGAAATAATGTTTCCTAAGTTGAAGAATCTCTCCTAAAGTTTGATAAGTAGCCCGAAGCCCCTTTTTTCACTGGTTAAAAATTCTTTGTACCTCCTGAACCTAGGTTATCCCATTCCGGGACGCAAATTGTTCTCTCTGTTTTTAAGAACTCTTCACACCTTTTTGCTTTATGGAATAACTCCCAGGCTTAGTCGGTCGCATTACGGATAGAAACTTCTTACTCTGATCGGTAGCACGTTATATTTCTCGTCCAAACACCAGACCAAGTTGTATTGCTACCCACTTCAAGTTAACGACAATCCTTAAGTGTTTTATAATATTAGTCAATCTCATTCTACACGGCTGGTGATGTTTTACAGCCATTCCGAATTTCTAGCTGCAGAAATATAATCTCTTGCGGTTGGCACAATAGGTTCAATAACAGGCTTTAAGTTCTTACATAATATGTGCAATCACTAAAACCCTTGTTGTGCCGCTTTTAAAACTTTTTCCAAATCGGGCAAAGCTCACCTGGATTAAAAATGGCAGGAATAATTTCAAATGGGCATTATTCTCCATAAGAGTTGATGAACGTTCTATATTAAGCTTTGGCCATTTTTTGGTATATTTCTCTATTAGGGTTATTTCTCATCGAACATCGACAAATAGAGCACTAATTGCAATTTAAATTGGTTGGAATGGAATTCCTTTCACAAATTGAGTCTATTCGGATCGCTTTATATAACATTTCATTCTAACAGGGAGTCCTCATCTTGAAACTTTGCCCTTAAGTTGGATTCCGTCGAAGCGTGTTTTAGTCCTTTGTTCATTCTGCTTTGTTAGGCCTGTGAGTAGGTGTAAGTACACTTGTTGAACACAGAAGTTCAATGATTATAACCGTATGCGGCCGTCATTCGAACAAAATTTTAGATCAGATAATATCAAAACATATATGTTCATGCAACAAAAATGTAAAATAAACAGGAAAGTTAGGAAGGACAAAAAGGCCAAGTCATTGCTTTTATGAAATAGGAGCATAACAAGAGATGCTCAAAACACTTAATGATCTGGTGACATCGAAGTCAAAATGTGGAACGCAAAGTGCTGCGAGGAGGGTATACACGTTAATATGTATAGATCATGGTGTTTTGGAGATGTATGTTTCCAATCACTTCGTAAAACTCATCTGAGCGGTTAAAGGGCTACAGAGGTTAACTATAATTTTTATAAATAGGTTTTCACAACTTATATATAGTTGCGTATAAAAGTAAGAGCAAATTTTTTATCTTCTTATAATCATTCAGATAGACTCAAAACTCCACTCAACCTGTCGACATTCGTTGGGCATGCATTTACATACATATGTATGTAAATACTAGAACTACGTATGTACGTTTATATGGCTCTATAGTATGTATGCAAATACAAGTAGGTGTGTATTTACATATATACACACATACTAATGGATCATCAAATATTTAAAGCCATTTGTTCGCTTTTTCACTTTACTAATTGTGGCGTTTTTTCGCAGTTTTGCACTGCCGTGCATCACGGGCCCCTTTTTCGGTCACTGCAGTTGTCTGTGCGTCGTCTTTAGTCGTCAGTGTACTTATTTCGTTTATGTATGTATGCATTTTTTAATGAGCGTGCATATTTAAATAGTGTTTTAGATTCGTTTACCGTGCAATAAAAAAATACTCTCTGTTGCAATGCCCCCGCACCCTTACGCTATTCACTTCGTGCCTTAATTTACAAAAAATGTACAAAACGCGAATTCCAAGCGAATAAGTACACCGTTGTATACTTTAAGTGCATTCAGATTTGTATGTAGAAATTCTTTTTTTTATAATTTTCTACCTACACGCTTTCGTGATTTTTTGCAGTCATTGCCATTATTATTATTTTTTGTCGTTGTCGTACTGGCAATCTCTGGTTTCTTCGTTGTAATTCTTGTGGTTTAATGCGGCCTAACTCTTTATTAATGGGCGATAGTGGTATACAACTAGTGGGGTGGCCAACTCGAAACTGTATCGGGACCATAAACTGCACAAATTTTATTGGCGGCTTGAGATGCATTTTTGCCTTTATCGTAGTAGTACTGTAAAATATGCCGTATTTTCTTTTTATTTTGCTCCATGTTTGCGACGCTATGACTTACGAACGACTTAAAAGAAGCGACAATCAATCAAACACGTGTTAGCGCGTGAAATGAGCTTTCCAAAAAGGTATAGCATGACCCGATGCGACGAATAAAATCAGAACTACGCGCTTTCAGCGCCAACTAGCGAAAATACCGCAAGACTTTTTTGACAACCTAATATAAGGACTGTCCCGTAAAAAATTGACCCTTTTATTCCTTAAGATTATGACGTAACTGTTTATGGCATTAGTCTCAATGGGGACTTGTTTTTTTCTCTATAATCTGACGATTAACAAAATGTATAACATTTGGTGTCAACACTTCAAACTATTAAGATGTCTAGCAATCAAGAAAAAGTGCGCGAATTGGTTTTGTCCACTTACCTGGAAAATCCAGAATTAAAATATTCAGTTATAGCTAAAAAAAACTGGAGCATCGGAAAGTACTGTTAAAAGGGTTGTTTCGAATTACAAAAAGGGTGTACCTACTATACGAAAGAAAGGTTCAGGTAGAAAAGCAGGTGCAGAAGGAAATTTAGCAAAAAGGGTAAAGGAAGTTTTTAAGCAGAATCCCAACACTTCAGTACGAGATGTTGCTGTTAACGCAGGTACCTCTAAAAGTACTGTACAAAGGATAAAAAGTGATAGTAAGCTAAAGACATATAGAGTTCAAAGAGTGCCAGATCGTTCCGATGAAAAGCAATTGGTTGCTCAAAAACGAGCTCGAAATTTGTATGAAGGATACCTAACAAAATTTGACTGTTGCGTGATGGACGACGAAACCTACGTTAAGGCAGATTTCAAACAGTTACCGGGGCATGAATATTATACCTGTATGAAGAAGGGGCAAGTACAGAGAAATTTTAAGGAAAAGAAAATTACCAAATTTCCCAAGCAGTATATGGTTTGGCAAGCGATATGTAAATGCGGTTTGAGAAGCAGTTTTTTTGTAACACAGGGCACAATCAATTCAAGTATTTATATTAGCGAGTGCCTTCAAAAACGTCTTTTGCCATTTATTCGCGAACATGAGGATACTGTAATGTTCTGGCCTGATTTAACAACCTCTCACTATTCTACAGCTGCCATGGAGTGGTGTGAAAGCAATAATGTCAATATTGTTCCAAGAAAAGCGAATCCACCTAATTGCCCAGAGCTTCGACCTATTGAGAGATATTGGGCTCTAATGAAATCGAATCTCCGGAAGAGTAAAGGTACTGAAAAAAATTTAAAAGATTTTAGAAATAAGTGGCGAAGGTCGTACGGTACTATCGATGAAAACACTGTACAAAACATAATGAAGGGCCTTAAGAAAAAAGTAAGAAATTTTTACAGAAAATAAAAATTTGTTAAATGTTATTTATAATTTGTAATCTCTATAGTATTCATTAATAAGAAATAAAACAAGGCTTTGAAAAAATTCTTTGGTTTTCTTGTTATTAATGAAAAACGAAGGGTCAATTTTTTACGGGACAGTTCTTATAACACAATTGTTGTCGAAACTAAATTATTACTAAAACTTTTCTTCATAGTAAATGAGCAAGTAATGAAAAATATTAAAATATGATACATTTTCTTTAAAAAAAAAAATAAAATGAATATGTAAATGTTATACAACTAACAGAAAATAATTAAAAATTGGTGAAGGTGTCAGGAAATTATTGGATTTGCCATTATTGGTTGCCTTTTATATTTCGAGATTAGAGAAAAAAACACATTTTAACCATCGAATATCGCTGTATTGTTTTTCAAAATATTCTCAATTACTATGGTGCGTTTGCACCAATTTTCGAAGCACTTTTGTCACTTTGATTGAAGTATCTCCAAAACATCTAAAGGTATCAACCGCATCTTCAGGTGCCGCAAAACGTTGACCTCTTAGTTTATTATATTCGCACGGGGATAAAAAGATCTCGTTCCGTGCCAAGTCTGGATTTTGCGGTGCTTTACTCAACAAATCGATGCTTTAAGTGCTCAGAAATACTTACTTTGATTTAGGCGATGTATGAGGGCTCGAATTATAACGGTAAAGAGATACCCGTCTTCGGTGGTTGGTTTTCCTGATTTCTTGAAAGACAACTGGCAAACAAATGGTTACAAACCACTTAAAATTTACTGCTCTGTATTGTTTTAGTGGTATGGTTGCGACACGCTCAGTTTTTCTAAAAAACAGGCAACAATTTGCTTGGGTAAGTTGCGTGCGCGAACTAATTTTTTGAATTCGACTCATTTTGAAACAATCATTCAATCGACTTCGGACTCAATTGTTTAAATTCACGACTCATTCCCTGTCACGTTGTTACATATGTACGTGTTTCGAAACACCGTTATCATATTCTTCTGACATTTCTTTCGACCAATCGGTACGAAGCTTTTTTGAGCGATTGACAAATTGTGTGAAATCCAACGAGAAAAATTTGCTCTACAATTAAATCTTCATGCGATATTTAATGGATGCTAGTTCCATTAATGTCAATACTTAGTTGCATGGCGATCTTGCAATATCACTTTGCGGACAGCATGGATAGTTTCCGGAACAACAACTGAAGAAATTCGTCTCGACGTGATCTACCACTAATCGACTGGATTCACTATATCATCAATAAATACTGGTTCTTGATGGAGCTTCATTGCCCAAAATAGAATTAAGTTCATTGATGCACTGCTGCTGAGAAATTCCGCGTCGAAAGTTGTAAAAAATAATCGCGCGAAAATGTTCGCGATCGAACTCCATTCCATTTTTGTCAAGATGAATATTTTGAGTTACTATGTATAAACAACACAAATAGCGCTCGTATGTTAAAAAAATTCTGAAAAATTAAAACATCAATCGCCAAATCCTGAAACATAAAAGACAACTTAGGTATGAGCCAAGGATAATCTCTCCGACATCAGCGGTGATTAAATGGTGGTTTGTGTGCAAAAGCAATAGGCTTTTTAATACCGAGCGATAGTAATTCCATCTTCTCTTTGAAACGGAAAAAATTAATATTTAGTTTCTAACGATTTTAAATATTCTACATTTTAACTTCTTAAAAAACCTCATTTTCTAAATTTGAATTGCATAAGTTTTTATGACGAGTATAATTTGATTTCTCTTTTCAGAATAAATATGTAGTACATAGTACTTATGTATGTACTATAGGTCTGATTGCGTCGTATATACATACATACATATATGGAAATAATGGCTTGACCACCGTCTGGTTTGTGGTTAGCCACCGTCGATACCGCTGTTGTTATTATTTCGTTCGTGCTGCACTTTAACTTCGTCCGGCAGGTGATTTTCGTCACTGCTCGGCCGACCATTTGTTGAGGCAGTTGCTGTCATTCGCTGCTTTTTTGCCACGTCTACTTGTAATTAGTTCGATTTTTAGCATTGTTTTGTTGTTTGGGCACTGGCTTTGTAATTTCGTTTGCCTTTAAATATATGTATGTACTATATTCATTGACATACTTATTTACATATACTTATGCATTCGTACACAGATCTTCATAGTAGTAGGTATCCCAATGAACATTTTTGTTGATTCTCAAATTGAGATGCGTTTGAGAATCAACCTTATTTTCAAATCTCAAACGTTTCTTCTCTAAGTCATTTCAATTTGAAAACAAAGCCATTCTCAAACAAAAAGGCACATTTTTAATATGAAATTTTCCTTTGTTCTCAATTTGAGAATGTCAAAATCTCAAACATTTTCTCAAATATGAAACGAGAGGAATGGAACGAATTCCAATTACATTAATTGAAGTTGCCACTGATTTAAAAATAAGAACTGGTTGAAATTAAGTTTTGAAATTAATTTTTATTTATATAAGAATTTATAGAGGTACATATATTGTACGCAGTACATATACATACATACATACATTTTATTAAACAATAAATAACATGGTAACGTAACAAAAATTCATTTTTTAATTTAAATTAACGAAAATAATGTACATACATTCTTAAGATAAGGAAACAAACGAAAAAGTTACTTTCAGTGCAAAACTTAAGAATAATCCAATTACAACTTACAAAATTAAATTTAAAATTGTCGCGCAATAATATAAGAACTAATTTATATACGATTACCGATGACATTTTCTTTTTGTTTTCGTATACAATTCTTTTTATACTCTCGCAACAATGTTGCTAAGGAGAGTATTATAGTTTTGTTCACATAACGGTTGTTTGTAAGTCCTAAAACTAAAAGAGTCAGATATAGGGTTATATATACCAAAGTGATGCAAGCTGTAACTTGAGTAAAAATTGAGATATCATGATGAAACTTGGTACACGTATTCCTTGGTTCCATAGGAAGGTTAAGTTCGAATATGGGCAAAATCGGCACACTGCCACGCCAACAAAACGGCGAAAATCGAAAACTTATAAAGTGTCATAACTAAGCCATAAATAAAGATATTAAAGTGAAATTTGGCACAAAGGATCGCATTAGGGAGGGGCATATTTGGACGTAATTTTTTTGTAAAAGTGGGCGTGGTCCCGCCCCCTACAAAGTTTTTTGTACATATCTCAGAAACTACTATAGCTATGTCAACCAAACTCTACAGAGTCGTTTTCTTCAGGTATTTCCATATACAGTTCAAAAATGGAAAAAATCGGATAATAACCACGCCCACCTCCCATACAAAGGTTATGTTGAAAATCACTAAAAGTGCGTTAACCGACTAACAAAAAACGTCAGAAACACTAAATTTTACGGAAGAAAATGGCAAAAGGAAGCTGCACCGAGGCTTTTTTTAAAAAGTTGGAAATGGGCGTGGCGTCGCCCACTTATGGACCAAAAACCATATCTCAGGAACTACTAAACCGATTTCAATGAAATTCGGTATATAATATTTCCTTAACACCCTGATGACATGTACGAAATATGGGTGAAATCGGTTCACAACCGCGCCTTCTTCCAATATAACGCTATTTTGAATTCCATCTGATGCCTTTTCTGTATAATATACATATACACTAGGAACCAATGATGATAGCGGAATAAAACTTTACAAAAATACGGTATTTGAAAAATATGTAAATGACGGATTATGAAATCTCGATTATCACTTTACCATGCGAGAGTATAAAATGTTCGGTGACACCCGAACTTAGCCCTTCCTTACTTGTTTTTATTCTGTTGCTGGCGTGTTGGAAAAAATTCAATGTAGTCCGCTCGAATTCCATATCCGTGGCAGCGGTAGGGAATTTTTGATGGTATGCCTCTATAATAGAAAAAATTACAAATAAGAATAAAGCAATAAAATAAATATTACGCCGTAATGCTGTCGTCACACTAAATGCTCTTGCCGGATTTTTCGTCTTCGTTCCTTTCCAGGAGTATATCTGGGCAACATCGTCCGTAAAAACTTTTCGCCAAGCCATTTTAACAAATTTGTTCGAATTGGATGCTATTATCATTTGCAATTCAGCCACCTATAAAAATATATAGACAAATTATTGATATAATAATATAAATGAGACTTTACCAAATCGTTAAATTTGTAGAGTACGTGGATGTCGAGCGAATTCTTTGGGAACCTGATTACTTAAAAAGAGTATTTTAGAATTTAATGAATTAATTTGGGCTGGTTTTAAAAAATACAATCTATTTTTGTGCCTAATCCAGCCAAGAAGTAAGCTTTTCATGACACCTAAACACACCACATGCATATAGTCATATGAAAATGACTTCACAATGTCGATTGTTAACTTTTCAATAGCTATTTGGTCCAATATTTATACTCTCGCAACAAAGTTGCTAAGGAGACTATTATAGTTTTGCTCACATAAAGGTTGTTTGTAAGTCCTAAAACTAAAAGAGGCAGATATAGGGTTATATATACCAAAGTGATCAGGGTGACGAGTAGAGTTGAAATCCGGATGTCTGTCTGTCCGTCCGTCCGTCTGTCCGTCCGTCCGTCCGTGCAAGCTGTAACTTGAGTAAAAATTGAGATATCGTGATGAAACTTGGTACACGTATTTCTTGGCTCCATAAGAAGGTTAAGTCCGAAGATGGGCAAAATCGGCCAACTGCCACGCCCACAAAATGGCGGAAACCGAAAACTTACAAAGTGTCATAACTAAGCCATAAATCAAGATATTAAAGTGAAATTTGGCACAAAGGATCGCATTATAGAGTGGCATACTTGGACGTAATTTTTTTGGAAAAGTGGGCGTGGCCCCGCCCCCTACTAAGTTTTTGTACATATCTCGGAAACTACTATAGCTATGTCAACCAAACTCTATAGAGTCGTTTCCTCCAGGCATTTCCATATACAGTTTAAAAATGGAAGAAATCGGATAATAACCACGCCCACCTCCCATACAAAGGTTATGTTGAAAATCACTAAAAGTGCGTTAACTGACTAACAAAAAACGTCAGAAACACTAAATTTTACGGAAGAAGTAACAGAAGAAGCTGCACCCAGGCTCTTTTTAAAAATTGAAAATGGTCGTGGCCTCGCCCACTTATGGACCAAAAACCATATCTCAGGAACTACTAGACCGATTTCAATGAAATTCGGTATATAATATTTTCTTAACATCCTGATGACATGTACGAAATATGGATGAAATCGGTGCACAACCACGCCTTCTTCCAGTATAACGCTATTTTGAATTCCATCGGATGGCTTCTCTGTATAATATATACATACATTAGGAACCAATGATGATAGCGGAATAAAACTTTACACAGATACGGTATTTGAAAAATATGTAAATGACGGATAATGAAATCTTGATTATCACTTTATCATGCGAGAGTATAAAATGTTCGGTGACACCCGAACTTAGCCTTTCCTTACGTGTTTTTATGATGTTTTACATTACTTCGTGAGCGAAAATCTGCATCTGTTCTATTAGGATAGATTTCACTAGGGAAAATTATCCGATCTCCAACAGATTCGCCTTTTTGAGTGCATTTTATGCAACAAAAAAAGCCAGTGTGTCCTTTAACACCCAATACAGAGGATCTTGCTGGGGCATCACAAATAAAAGACCGGCAATAAATTGAAAAATGTTTACCATTGAAGTTTAAACCATGTTCTAATAAGTACTACAACTCATCCACAAATCATTGCAAGATGATGTTCAGGCAGAGTGCCTTACTATTTCCGCAATATGCTCCCACAACCGTGACAACTGGTTCCCCATTTACATTTATTAAAATAGGCCAAGCTTGCAAATTAGTACTTTTCAATATTAAAGTTGAGGTGAATTTCGGTGGAATCAAATGATTTCCTCAATAAAAAATCTGTCAGGGAGTCTTCTATGCCGTAGTGAATATACTCTTCTGTTCCCATTTTCTCTATGGGTGGAATCTTAGGAGTACACTTTAAAGTTCGTGCATCCTTTGGAATATCTCTAATATATTTTTGTAGAATTCCTAACAGACTACTAGTTGCAACGCTGGAAATATTAAATTTGACCGCCCACACCGCTAGCTCTTTCCTGACTGAAGTGTTTGTCACGTTTAGGTTGGATTCCTCATATACGGAATCTTCACTTTCTATATCACTAAACTCATATTCCACCGTATCGGAAGTAGAAGGACTTTCCTCCATAGCCGCATCTACACCTGGGATCTCCAGGCTTTTATTTTTCCCTACTTCATCACTATCTGCGAGCAAGTCAAATATCTGCTCACTTTACTTTTTATTTTCTTTGTAGTATGCATATGCGGCATGCCATATATTTGAGAAAATGATCTTTATCAAATTGTAAAACGATGGAAACAAATTTGAGAAATAGCCTTTGAGAAACGTTTGAGAAAATGTTGTCTTTCAAATTGAATAAATGATGAATGTCAAATTGAAAATTAATATTTTCTCCAACGTTTGAGAATTTCAATTCCAGTGTTTGTTGGGATGTATAATTATGTACATATGCAAAACAGTTTAATGGTCGTTTGTTGTTGTTTGCTTGTTAAATATTACGTATATTATTGCCTTACGCGCTCGGATTATAATTGCTTCTTTAATCGTAATTGCTAATACATATATTCAAGTAGATGCAGCCTCTCTTTGTTGTTGCGGTCCGATTGCGAATTTGCTTTCTACATATTAGCTTTCGTATGCATGCTTACATATGCATACATATGTATGTATATTAGGGTGATTCAAAAAAAATTTTTTTTTTTCGTTTGGTACTCGGAAAAATAGGTTCCTAGACACCTCTCAAAAGCCTCTCCAAACATGAGTTTTTAATTGTAACGGGAAGGTCCTCCTACATACAGTTTTCTATTTTTTCTTATTATCAGATAGAAAAATTTATATGTATCTCTCTTCCAACTACTTGAAAAAATATCTTGTTCCTTGGATTTTGTAGGAAATTGAATGCTCTACAAAAAAGGTATGATTTTTTCGTAAACCCAAACGTTTAAAAGATATTAACAGTTAAAGTTTGTTTATTTCAGGGAAAATTTTTTATTTCTTATGAATTTTATAACTCAATGAAAAAAAATTATGATGAATAATGAAACTTATAGGCTTTCTTAGAGGTGACTAGGAACCTATTTTTCAGAGTACCAAACAAAAAAAAAATTTTTTTTTGATTCACCTTAATATGCATTGATGTTTGACGATGAATATCTCGTAAACGCTTAACTTAATCGAAAAATTTTAAGTAAAATAAAAATATTAAGAAAAATAACAAACATTCTAGTTTTAAAGTAATTTGTACAAGTAATTTATGATTACTTCATGTTTTTTCTATTCTTTTTTCTACTGAATTTTCTAAACATATTACGTTGTCGAGGACATTATTTGGGACAACATGGGTTTAAAAATAACGTCTTAGTTGTGACATTAACGCTCTGACTTGTAAGTTCGTTAAAATTTCTTCTTCTTCGGCGCTATCATCTTCGTCACTTTCATTATTGTTAGACGAAACTTCTTCCAAAATATCGTTATCTGTCAAAGTTCCGGCTACAGCAACGTCAAAGTCAACATTTACGTATTCATATATACTATATGTGTATGATAGCATTTTCAGAGCTCAAAGAACTAGTTTCCCAAAGATAGATAATGTTCAATTGACTATATTCCAATAAATTATTGTTTAATGTTTTAATGAAACCGCACGCACGGAGCAATTTTGTATACACAATGTGCTAATATTTTTTCAAGCTTTATAAGAAATTTCCATAGCTGTTAATATTGCGCAATTAAACTTTTTCTTTTCATCAATGCTATTAGCCAGTTTAATAACAATTTCCTTACGGTATAATGACTTAAAATTTTTTATAATACCCTCGTCAAGAGGTAGCAGCTTAGACGTCGTGTTGGGTGGCAAAAATTCAATTTGTACCTCGCTAAGATGAGGGAAGCCATTATACGCCGTAAAATTGTCCATGAATAGCAATATCATTCGATTATCGGCTGTCATGGTGTCATTTAACATCTGAAGTCATTCGTTAAATAATGTTGTTGTCATCCACGCCTTCTTATTGTGCCAATAATGCACTGGAAAGCTACATATGTATATTTTTTAAGCACCTTGGCTTTGCTGACTTTCCGATTAATAGAGGCTTAAGGTTTTCGTTGCCATCCATGTTTACAGCAAATAAAATGGTCACTCGATCTTTACTGTGCTTACCTCCATGACATTTTTTATTTTTAAAGCAATAGGTTCGGTCTGGCAAACATTTATAAAACAACCCAGTTTCATCAGCATTAAATATATCCTTGTTTAAAAAGTTTTCAAAAACAAAAAATTTAAAATCTTCCATTATGTAGAATGCTAATATTGAACATTGCACCAAAGTTGAAGGTGAAGGAGTAAACAACTTTAACTTTCTTAACTATTTTTACTCAAAAAGCGTTCCCACCAAGAATAAGACAAGATTCCGCCATTTACAAAACGAACTGTCAAACTTTCATCGTGACTGTAATTCATGACGTCACCAATTAATGTTTTTCCTATGAAACGCTCTCCAAAACGTCAATGGCATAAAACTGTTGTAATCTCTATTTCTTTCAGCTTCAGGAGCTGCCTTTATGCCGCGATGTCTGAATTTGGTATCCCCACAAAACTAATACGGCTGTGTAAGCTGACGTTGAGTAACACGAAAAGCTCCGTCAGAACACCACCAACAATGTCAGCCTGGAAATCCAACTCAGGATAACTCTTGCCAACAGGTGCTACTTCGGACTGAGTAGGCAATTGAAAAGCAAAGTCCTCTCTCGACGAACAAAACCCAAACTTTATAAGTCACTCATAATTCCCGTCCTGCAACACAACAACTGATGAATCGACGTTGCGAGTTTTCAAGAGAAAAGTTCTGCGAAAGATTTATGATCCTTTGCGCATTGGCCACGGCGAATATCGCATTCGATGAAACGATGAGCTGTATGAATTATACGACGACATTGACATAGTTCAGCGAATTAAAAGACAGCGGCCACGCTGGCTTGGTCATGTTGTCCGAGTGGACGAAAACACTACAGCTCTGAAAGTATTTGACGCAGTACCTGCCGTGGGAAGCAGAGGAAGAGGAAGACCTCCACTCCGTTCGAAGGACCAGGCTACGCTTGGAATATCCAATTGGCGCCACGTAGCGAAACGACTGGCGCGCTGTTGTTAACTCGGCTATAAACGCGTAAGCGGTGTCTATGCCAATTAAGAAGAAGAAGAAGTAAATTAGAAAGATACGAAAGTTAAAAAAAAGCGCTTAAACGCGAGGAAGAATACAATACTGAAAATTATATAAAGAACCTGTATCCAAATTCTAGCAAGCAAAACTCTCTTTGGAAAGCCCAAAAGTCTTTCAAGCCACCAGAAAATTCCAAAATGGCTCTAAGACAGTTGAATGGTATTTTGGCACATAATGATGAGAATAAGGCAAATTGCTTTGCAAATCACCTAGAACAGGTATTTCAACCCAATTGACCAAAGAACAACTTTAAGTTGCCAACCTTGCCCAATACCGCTAACAAGTCGCTTGTGTCTATTAGAACTTCTATGTACTTCTGAAGTTACTAAAATCATAAAAGAACTTAATCTGAAAAAGTCATCCGGACACGATAATATTACTCCAAAAATGATAATTGAGTTACCAAATATTGCGACCCAATTGCTCTCCTTGGTCTTTAATGCAATTCTTAGTTTCGGATACTATCCAATTTCATGGAAAAAGTCGCAGATCATCATGGTAGATAAACCTGGTGAAGACGTAACACAGCCGTCTTCCCACAGACCAATAAGCTCTTACCCTTTAGTTTTAAAATATTTGAAAAAGTGTTACTATCAAGGATGACTCCTTTCCTCCACGAAAATAATATAATACCAACGCACCAATTCGGTTTTCGTGCTAAACATGGCACTGTAGAGAAAGTAAACAGAATTACGAACGAAATCAGTAAAGCTTTTGAGCACAGAGAGTACTGTTCAACTATTTTTCTAGATGTAGCACAGGCGTTCGACAAGGTCTTATGAAAAATCAAAAACGTTTTACCTTACGAACTGCATAAAACTTTGGAGTCATATTTAAGGGGGGGAGCCTGCTTTAGAAGCTTCACAAAATCGATTTCTTTTTGCGTAAGTCTCTTTAAAAATAATCTAAGAATATGTCCCCAAAGTTATAGATGGGAACTCGAAATATTTTCGAAGCTAGAAGGGAAATAGTGACCGAGCGTATAGCAGATATAAGAGCGCTTGAGCAGAAAGCGAAAACTTTGGCGCGCGATTTCTCGGCTTTTCATTTTTACGATTTTTCTTAATTGGCGGGCAGGATAGAAAACAAACTAAACGTCGTATGGAATTGGGACAAAATTTATTATCTTTGGCATTAAATTATTTTCTATTTAAACTAAAAAAAAAACATAAAAAAGTCAAGTTTGAACATATTTTTAAACAACACAAAATCAATTTTTTTTTGGTCAAAAACACCTTTTTTTCAATTTATAAAAAAATTTTAAAATTTTACACTTTTTTTTTGGATTTTTTTAGTTTAGCTAGAAGATAAACTATTAAAAAATATGAATCTCTTTGAATTTTTTGTTTCCGACATAAATTGCGACCTGCATTCTGCCCGCCGTCCGACAAATGCACATGCGAGATGCATCGGGCAATTGCTTCCCAAAAGCAGAATATCAAAGATTTCGTGTCCAAAAAAAATTTTATTGATGCTTAAACAAATAACTATAAACCCTGAAAATTTCGATTTAATCAATTATTTCTTTCCTTCCCAAAAAACTCCTCAAAGAAATCGAATTTTTTAAGCCTCTAAAGCAGGCTCCCCCCTTAAGAAACAGGATATTTAGAGTTAAATTAGCAGACTTCATATCAGAAGAACGAATAATAACGGCTGGTGTACCTCAGGGTAGCGTGCTAGGCCAACTCTTTACATAATATATACAGCACACATTCTAACAGCTACTAACGTATTGACATCCATTTTCGCGGATGACACAGCTCTAGTAAGCCGTAACAAATACCCCATCAGAGCATCAAGAGTATTAGAGGAGCACTTAACTTTTGTCGAAGAATGGCTAGCCAACTGGCGTATAAATATTAATGAGCAAAAATGCAAACATGTTACATTCTCGCTAAGACCAGAAACATGTCGGACAGTTAAAATAAACAACTAATCTCTTTTTTATTGGAGTAGACACGCTCATAACCGAATTTAAAACAGTACTCTCAGAGCTGTAGTGTTTTCATCCATTCGGACGACATAGCCTAGCCAGCGTAGCCGATTTCGAGGCTGACGTTGTTGTTGGTGTTAATGCTGGTTCCAAGATAGACGAAATTTTCTAATCAAACAAAGGAACGGACACTCCCTATGCATGCCCTTAAATCAATAATTGCGTTTGTCATGGTCGTAATCAAAAGGGTGGTCTCTTATCCGAGGTTGTTTTCTACTTTTCATTGGGGGCGTTTTTTATGTGGCGGGTACCAAACCCAGCGCGCAACCCTATGGAGGGGATGTTTCGCCTTCTCATTTTTTTTCGCCTTCAAACGGATGTTCTTCGGCTACCCAGAGGATTCTTGATCTAAGACCGGAAGTCGTGAGATGCTTGAGCCATATATAAAAAAAAATTGTTTCTGGACACTCCCAAGTGAATGGCGCACAGAGAACTTTAGTCACTTGGGTGAACTTCTACACACGGCTCTATCCTCCATTACTAATACTACCATAATTAAAAGAATACCTTACACATTTTAGACGATCAAATTTACCAGAGACCATCATACGCATCCAATTAAAATTAATAGTAACAAAAAAGGAAGAGATAAGTTCGGGTGCAATCGAACACTTTATACTCTAGCCACTCGCACGAATCAAAACCGGGGAAATACTTTAAGGTGTAAAACCAATCAAATAGAGTAAAGTCCACCGGATGTTCGAAAATCCTGATATTAGTTATATAGGGGCTAGGACAAGTTTTAGCTCAAATTTATCTATTTTAGACAAAAAGATACACTATTATGAGTAAAACACGCTCTCTTATTTTCATTGGGACAACTCGCATATTGGCCGATATATGCGGTACAAAGTCACTCCAAGTTCGAAAATCTTTATATTAGATATATGGGGGCTGAGGGAAGTATTGGTCCGATTCAACCCATTTTTGATACGCAGATATACCATTATAAGAGAAGGATTATTCCATAATTTCAGTTATATATATAACGCATTGATCCACATTTTTGATCAAAAGTGAAATACCGGGGTTTAAATATTCGGTACCTACGAGCTTGAAACAGCTTCTATTGGATTTAAACAATTTTTGGTAATAAGTTGGCACACACTGAAGACATTTTTCCTGCAAAGTTTTATCCCGTTATATTAACTGCTTCTTGATTTGTGTACTGGAAACTGAACGAATGAAGTGGAATTTAAATGTGTGCTACATGGGAAGTAGGCGTGGTTGTTGTCCGACTTCATCCATTTTCACAATGTGGCATAAGAATGAAAAAAGAAAACTAAATTTTGTGGAAATCGGTTTGGTCGAGTCCCGAGATATGGAATTTCACCAAAAAGTGGGCAGTGCCACGCCCATCGTCCAATTTTCACACCAGCTCCCATCAAACTCTCCAATATCATCTCGGTGGTAAAATTTATTGTCTCTGGCGTTTTTGATTATTGATTTATCGCGCTTCTAGTAGTTTTTAACAGTACCGTTATATGGGGAGTGAGCGGAGTTATTCTCTGATTTCATCCATTTTCACACTGTCGATAGGCTCTTATAGGATTTGTACTCAGCAAATTTAGTTGTTGTAGCTTAAGTGGTATAGGAGATAAGTACATTAAACTTGTTAGAAAGCGAGGCCACGACCAATATTTCACAAAAATTTGCCCACAGGTACTCTTGCTACAAATTACCGCTTTGTATCTTAGTTTAGTGCTTAGTTAGGTGAACAAAACTCCAATACTCTGTAGCAACTGGTTGCAAAAGTATAAAAAAACGTAAAGTTTAACACCCAGAAGAAAACGTCAAGAGCATTTAAAAGATTTACATAAATGTGTATATAAATAATCAGCATGACGAGCTGAGTCGGCCCCCTGTATATGCACGAACTAGACCATCAGTTTTTGAGATATCGATCTGAAATTTTGCACAGGTCCTCTTCTCTCCCAAAAATTGACATAGCATATACATATGTACTTAGCTGAAATTTCTGAAGGGATTGCTCAGATCGGATCACTTTATATGTAAATGCCCTGCAAACTGAATGATCAAAATAATTTCTTGCTTGGAAACTTTTCTGTTTGCGAAAGGGGATGGTTGCTTCCTTGTAACCGAAGTTAAAATTCTTTCTTGTTTTTCTATATTAAGGGGGTATTCTAGTCTAGAAATGCTATTTAACGGCTTTTTTAAAGTCCAATAAAAAAAAAAAAACTAAGAACATTTTTACTATCCAATTTTCTATCAGATATTTATTGATATTTTAAAAATACAAAAAAAATAAAACAAATAAAATTTTTGTGATAATTTGATTAATTGCGGCGTGGTGGCGTGGTGGGGGTTGAAAATAAGGGTGCGCCTTTCCTGACACGATTCCAACACTTTGGGTAATCTGAAAAAAATTTTAATCAGTACAAATGTCGCTATCGTCTGAACTAGGATAAATAAAAAAAAAATTTTCAGTAAATGGCAACTGTTTGAATTTTTTGCCCGTTTTTTGGCAAAGATCAAAATTTTTTAAGAATAGTAAAAATCGAAATTTTTCAATAATCCTAGTTCCAACCATAGAGAGATATATAAAGAAGGTCCACACCAAATTTCAAGTTAATCGGCTCATTAGGACTTGAGAAATCATGTCAGAAGTGTTGAAAATAGTAGTTTCGAGAAAAACGCGATTAAAGATTTGAGTCTAACTGCAGGCAGTCTATTATTACATTACTAAAATAGCCATAAGTCGGTAAATAATAGAAATTTTAAAAATTCCTTTGGGGAATATATTCTTAAAGGTCCAGTCTTTAAGAATATGCAAAAAAAATCGATTTTTTTTTTTCAAAATTCTAGACTAGAATACCCCCTTAAAGTTCCAGCCTAGTGCAAGTATCAACCTATTGTGTATATAAAATGTACAATATTTCCGCCAATCCGATAAAAAATTTGCAGAAAATGCGTAAGAGTACAGAAATCCGATTGGACATGAAATTTTATAAAAACCTGAAACCTTTCGTCGCCCAGCCACAATCGCAGTGGCGGCGGCATGCTTTCACATATGTATGTATGTACATGCATACCAGCATAGCGGAAGTATTCACTTAGAAACGAACGGTGCGGCGTGAAGTGCTGTACACATAGAGCGCGACACGACATGGCAGCACGACAGTGCACCGCAAATGGCGTCGTGAATTCTTCTACATGAACATTTGTAAGCAGGCAGCGACATAACAATGGCCGGCATGTACACAAGACAACACAGCTGTCCATTTTGCATGTGTACAATTTTGTTGTGGCCATACTAATACCTTTCACTTCAATGAAATTTTAATATTTTGTTAGAGCTTTGAATAATTTTACATTTTACATATTAGTGCCACTCCTCTCTACTGTCAACTCCACTGTCGTTGGCAAATATAAGAATATTTTGAAGTTAGCGAGAGCAACAACAGTCGGCCTGCATTCGTGTAGTCGTGCAGCTGTCTAAATAACTGTGTCCATAAGAACGTGTGCATTTTAATATTTGACAGATGGCGCTTGCAGTCTGTCGCGCTCCATGTGTTCAGCACTTCAGCGCCAACGAGCGCAAAGTGAAATTATTAAATACCGAAACATCAACGAAAGTGAAGTGAAAGAAAGCCATAGAATTAAACAAATGGCAAGCGTACTTATGCACGCACACACACACTTAGACACATAGGCCCACTGGGTAGCTTCATGCTTGTGTGTCTGCAAGACCTGGAAGACACAGAGCGACTGTAAGTTTGTGCTGGCGTTTATGGGCGCTGGCGCAAAAAACAAACATACAAGCCGTGTAAAGCCGTGTGGCCCACAGACCTCCCGATTTGTGGGTAAAGTGCACCGTTGCGCACAGGGTCGGCAACTGTGGCAGGCAGGTAAGCCAACAGTTTCATTTGACGCCCTAGTTTAGCTGTATTTAACACGCTTACTTAGCAAACGACCTGGTAAGTAGGTATGTGGTCAATAGCGCGCTAGTTGCGCTCATTTCGTGCTCGCTTCTCACCGCAGCCACTCTGCTCAGCGTCGATGTAATAAATTGGTGTTGTTGCTTTTTATTTACTAACATATTTGTGTTTTGTATTTTAGCAGCCAACAACTATGGTATTGCGGCTAAGTAGCAAACTTATGGTGGAAACGCAGCAAACCAGAAATGGCGTAATAAAAAGAAATCACCAACGCTATGGGAAAATGCCTCGTCAAACCGGCCATCTGCGAATTAGGAAGTACCATATACTTGTACATACATATGTATGTATGATATGAATGATATGAATGTTTAATATCACAGGATTTGAGGAAATCAGGGAAGTCATGACGGCTAGCTGCTACAGCTGTTAGCATATTTATGCATGTACATATGTATTATGTATGTACTCATGTATGCTCAGCGTTCGAGTGTGTCTGCGCTTGTGAATGAGTTATTTTAAAGGAATTCAGAGCACTATTTCAAGTATGTTCCCCATCGCTGATTTATATTGAAAATTTGTTATTGTTTCAGTTATAACAAGTAACTTATAACCAGGGTTGCAAATTATGCATTAAAGAAAAAACCAAAAACTTCGGTTGCACCAAAGCTATAATACCCTAGTAGATACAAAAAATTCCTTACCATAACCTGATACCGATTGTCCAGTTTGTATAGCAGCCATATGCCATAGTCGTTCGATTTAAACAACTTCTTCGGATATTGTATTATTGCCTTAGACAAATTTTGTTAATGTATCTCGTCAGAAGAAAGCGTTTTTTATGTTTTTTGCAAAGATGCATCTATGCAGAACATTAAATTCTGAGTGGTCGAAGACTCCATGACAACGCAAGCTCTCATACATCGACTGAAACAACTGCATTTTTGAGCACTGATCAATTTGATGAGTAATTCACGTGTATATACCGTTGACTTCTGGTTGTTTTAATGTAGCTAATTTAGCATTATGTGGGATACCTTTTTTAGCAGGGTTTTTTTCTAAGGATTTAGTTTTAAAAGTTATAGTTTAGTCCTGACTTAGAACCGAATGCCTTCTTTTTATTACCGTACGTAAAATATAATCTAAGAGTTCAACGTTTTTCGACACCTGAAGTGTTTTGGAGATACCTCAATCATTCTCAATCTTAAAGAAGAATATTTTGAAAAATAATAAAATGATTTTCGATGATTAAAATTTGATTTTATTCTCTAACCCTGAAATATTAAAGGCAGCCTACGTATAGTTTCACAAGTATATGTGACCTGGTCTACGAAAAGGGAGCTAACGTGCGAAAACTAGTTTCTATCTAAATTCTATCACGTGAAAAAGCATCTCATCTTCCATCCGAATCAACTAAAAAGTGAAAATGACACCTAAGCCCCCTTTCCGTAGACCAGGTCACATATATAATTTCTCAAACATTAGTAATTGTGTAAAATAAAGTATACATACATATATACATTAAAATCCCGAGCAGAGAGCATGGCGTTTTAGCATTCCAAGAGATGGCATGAGACTTTCTCAATTATGTTATTTACAACGAAAAACAAATCTACACGATCAGCTCAGGGATGTCATTTAAGGCCACGAGCACATAAGCACGAATTCGGTAAATCTCTCTTTGAGCGAGTGCTAATCACACCCTCCACTATCTGACCACGGGTCACAATCAAATGTGGGCATTAAAAATTGTGGAGTGGCAATCATGTGGGAGGATGGAGTCATGTGCAGAAGTTCACCCATGTGAGGAAAGTTCTCTGAGCGCCATTCATTTGGGAGTCTCCAGAAACACTTTTTTTATATACGTATGGCTCAAACAGTTCACGACTTCCGGTTCTAGACCAAGTATCCTCTGGGTAGCCAAAGAACATCCGTTTGAAGGCGAGCTAAAGTGAGAAGGCGAAACATCCCCGCCACAGCGTTGTCCGTTTGGTTTGAGACCCGCCACGTAAAAACACCCCCTTTTGATAACGACCATGGCGACTGAATTCGGGATTACGATTTGAGGGCATGCACCTGTAATGTTCGGTACTTTAATTGGGAAGGTACCGCTGCTCAACTAGTTGATGTCCTCGTTAGAGTGAAGGTTGACATCAACTGCGTACAAGAAATGCGATGGACGGGACAAGGACTAAGGCGAGTAGGTCCTAATGGCATTTACTGCAGTGGTCATATAAAGAAGCGCGAATTTGATGTGGGAATCGTGGTGGAAGAGAGACTCCATCGCCGAGTACTGTCATTAACTACGGTGGATGAAAATCTAGACACAATCCGCGTCATAGCGAAGTTCTTTAACATATCGCTGATTTGCGCCCACGCACTGACGGAAGAGAAAGACTATGCGACCAAAGATGCCTCCTATGAGCGCTTGCAGCGCACCTATGAGAGTTGGCCCGCCACGATGTCAAAATCGTGTTTGGCGACTTTACCGCCAGGGTGGGGAAGGAAGATATCTTTGGCACAACAGTCGGTAATTCAGCCTCCACGAGGAAACATCCCCAAATAGATTGAGAATGATCGACTTCGCCGGGGCCCGAAATATGGTTATCTGTAGTACTAGACAGAAGACACGTCTCCAGTGTTCTAGACGTGCGTACGTTCCGAGGTCCTAACATCGACTCGGACCACTATCTTGTTGCAGCCAAGATTCACACTCGCCTCTGTGCAGCAAAAAACATACGTCAACAAACACAAGGAAGGTTCGACGTCGAGAAGCAATACAACAACAGGCAACCGAACGATTTTCTACTCGACTTGCACTCCTTCTCTCTGAGAGCACTCGTCAACAACTCGGTATAAGTGAACTGCGGGACGGCCAAGCTCCTTACGTACAGCTGCAAAGAGAATCATTATTTTTCAGAAAATGCAAAAGGGCAGCTGGTACGATGAGGAGTGCGAAGTCGCAACGCAGAGAAAACAGACTGCCTACCTCACAACGTTACAATCGCCCACAACACGTGCGGGATGAGATAGATACCGAGAGTTGAACGGAAAGCGAGACGCATTTGCAGACAAAAAAAGATAGAGGCCGAAATACGTGTGTACGAAAGCCCCAGAGGGGGCCGATGCCCAGAGCATACTAAAATTATGGAGGGAACACTTCTCCAGCCTGCTGAAAGCATAACGCCAGGAGAAGGCGAACCCGATTTCCCAATCGATGACGATGGAGCTGACGTTCCATTGCCTGACCATGAAGAACTTCGAATAGAAATTACCCGCCTGAAGAACAACAAAGCGGCGGAAACTGATTAAAAGCCGTCCGATACCAAACGAGGTTTCAGACAAGGCGACTCTCTTTCGAGTGACTTCTGGAGAAAATAATTGAACTGAGGGAGTGTGAAATGTGGCGAAATGATCACGAATAACCAATGCTATATGAGATGGTGGGTTATCGCACTTCTTTGTTCGATAAATTCAGACATAGTAAAAATCGAAGAATTCACTTTTAGAACCTCACAGCGCGTATCTTAAATACTAATGACTGATTTTGACGTGAAGTTTAGCAAACAACATTTATATATGAATATATATTATAACATTTCACTAACCGTACTATCAACTCACAGAAAAAAAGCATTAAACATCATAACAACACTGAACACGCGAAGAATGCATGCTGATCATCCTTTTAATGAAATTTTTTCAAATTCAAATTTTTTCACATGGTTGAAAAGTTAGATGTTGAAGTGGAAAAACCGGGAAGTGAACACTTTTACAGTGTTTCTGCATTAAAGTTTTAAAAACGCAGTTTTCCGATGAAGTTCTGGAAAGTTTCAATTTGAGTCAGCTGTTACCAAAATTTAACCTAAATTTGGAAGAAAAAGGATTTAACTGTACGCATTGAATGACTAATTAGACGTTTTGGGAAAATCTTGCGCCGAAACAAAGAACTGCGAAAAAGGAAGCTCAAAGCAGAAGTAGTGTTATGTCAACAACCATGGAAAATGAAAATGACTATGAGAACACAAGTGCTTTTTGCCTTAGAAAGCCATAAATGCTAGCGTTGAACGATCCTTTTCTACTTTGCGCCGAATCAAGACTTAGCTCACAACAACGATGCTCCAGAAAACCTTGAACGGCTTAGCACTCCTCAACATAAACTACGAAATAGCTGTGGAACCAGAATAAGTAAATAATAGAAAGATTTAGTAAAATGAGCAAACTCCGTATTGATTTTATGCTGTAAATTAAATGTTGAAATCTGTATGTATAAAAAATAAAATTATAGTTTAAAGTTAAACATTTCTTAAATCAGTTACAAAATCATAAAATTACCCCCCTTCCCCCCAAAATTCTACTCTGGATCCGCAACCTGTGTATATGTAAATATATATGCATACCATACATATAAACCTGACCAGTAAATCACTAAACCCCATTGCTGAGCAAACTTAATAATAAAGAAAAAAGTTTCGTAAAACTTTTATAACAAAGCCGCCCGAATGTGAGTAATTAAAGCAAGAAAAACAAGTAAGGAAGGCCTAAGTTCGGGTGTCACCGAACATTTTATACTCTCGCATGATAAAGTGATAATCGAGATTTCATTATACGTCATTTACATATTTTTCAAATACCGTATTTGTATAAAGTTTTATTCCGCTATCATCATTGGTTCCTAATGTATATATTATACAGAGAAGGCATCAGATGGAATTCAAAATAGCGTTATATTGGAAGAAGGCGTGGTTGTGAACCGATTTCACCCATATTTCGTACATGTCATCAGGGTGTTAAGAAAATATTATACACCGAATTTCATTGAAATCGGTCTAGTAGTTCCTGAGATATGGTTTTTGGTCCAGAAGTGGGCGAGGCCACGCCCACTTTCAATTTTTCAAAAAAGCCTGGGTGCAGCTTCCTTCTGCAATTTCTTCCGTAAAATTTAGTGTTTCTGACGTTTCTTGTTAGTCGGTTAACGCACTTTTAGTGATTTTCAACATAACTTTTGTATGGGAGGTGGACGTGGTTATTATCCGATTTCTTCCATTCTTGAACTGTATATGGAAGTACCTGAAGAAAACGACTCTATAGAGTTTGGTTGACATAGCTATAGTAGTTTCCGAGATATGCACAAAAAACTTAGTAGGGGGCGGGGTCACGCCCACTTTTCCAAAAAAATTGCGTCCAAATATGCCCCTCCCTAATGCGACCCTTTGTGCCAAATTTCACTTTAATATCTTTATTTATGGCTTAGTTATGACACTTTGTATGTTTTCGGTTTCCGTCATTTTGTGGGCGTGGGCCGATTTTGCCCATCTTCGAACTTAACCTTCTTATGGAGCCAAGGAATACGTGTACCAAGTTTCATCATGATATCGCAATTTTTACTCAAGTTACAGCTTGCACGGACGGACGGACGGACAGACGGACGGACAGACGGACGGACAAACGGACGGACGGACAGACAGACATCCGGATTTCGACTCTACTCGTCACCCTGATCACTTTGGTATATATAACCCTATATCTGACTCTTTTAGTTTTAGGACTTACAAACAACCGTTATGTGAACAAAACTATAATACTCTCCTTAGCAACATTGTTGCGAGAGTATAAAAATAAAAGAAATTGTTTGATAAAATTGTAAGCAATAGTGCATAAATATGGAAAACGTGCGCTGAGTAGAATGAAGCAAATACGATGCACTCAGCCAGCTCAGTCAGCTCAGTCATGCTGTCATTCCAAGCAGTCACTGAGTCGCTCAGTCAGTCTGTCAATCGTTAAGACGAACTCAAGCAAATTAATAACAGCAGCAACAACAATAGCAAGTTAACATTACAAACCCGTTTTGGGGGAAATTTAAAATTTTGTGGCGAAGTGTAAGCAACTGCCGCAATTGTAATCATGTTTGCATTATTTTTGTTGTTGTAATGTTGAAATCGACTTTGCTTGAATGCACGAAAAATGCCGGAAGTTAGATGACACACTCCCAGTGCTGTATGAACGCGCGATTGTACAGCTACATATACATATTATATATATTTATATACGTGTGTAGATATTTTAATATACATACATATGTACATATGTATATTTACATACTTTACATGTACACATACGCGCATAAGTTCAGAGGAGTCATAGAACACTTAGCTTTTTAAGTACAATAATGACAAATTATTGAAAGTAAATTAACAAGAACGCAGACAGTCTACATTAAATGCAAATTGTGTAATTTTTATGCATTTAATGCAATTTTTAATAGAAACAGTGAACAATATTATGTGTTTACAAAAACCCCAGCAAGCACTAGGAGATCTGATCGAGTTCTTCTGCCTTTACTTGACTTAAATGTTATAAATAAAAATTAAAAACTATTTGTGTGCTCGAACTTGGCAAATTCAGTATCAATTAAGTTATTCTACTTTAGTAAAAGATCACGCTGATAAGGCTCGGATGCAAACAAATATTAGACACTTTCCAATTTTCTATGGAAGGCGTCGAACAACATTAAAGAAGTGTCCATATGTCGATAGGCTCAGAAAATTGTAATTTTAAAGGAAGCCCCATTTTTTGACAAAACTTGTTTTTATACACTTGCAACATGTTGCTACAGAGTATAATAGTTTTCTTCACCTAGATGAGATTGTGTAAAAATTGAGATATCGTAATGAAACTTAGTGGTCCTTGGCAATAAGAGGACGACGAGTTCATAGATAGGCGTTATCGATAAATCAATCATTA
>NC_052502.1:62192834-62217348 GCF_016617805.1 Bactrocera tryoni | reverse complement strand
ATAATCGAGATTTCATTATCCGTCATTTACATATTTTTCAAATACCGTATTTGTGTAAAGTTTTATTCCGCTATCATCATTGGTTCCAAATGTACATATATATTATACAGAGAAGACATCAGATGGAATTCAAAATAGCGTTATATTGGAAGAAGGCGTGCTTGTGAACCGATTTCACCCATATTTCGTACATGTCATCAGTCATTTACATATTTTTCAAATACCGTATTTGTGTAAAGTTTTATTCCGCTATCATCATTGATTCCTAATGTATATATTATACAGAGAAGGCATCAGATGGAATTCAAAATAGCGTTATATTGGAAGAAGGCGTGGTTGTGAACCGATATCACCCATATTTCTTACATGTCATCAGGGTGTTAAGAAAATATTATATACCGAATTTCATTGAAATCGGTCTAGTAGCTCCTGAGATATGGTTTTTGGTCCATAAGTGGGCGAGGCTACGCCCACTTTCAATTTTGTGTTTCGGTTGAGTAGTTCCTGAATATGGTTTTTGGTCCATAAGTGGGCGAGGCCATGCCCATTTTCAATTTTTAAAAAAGCGCTGGGTGCAGCTTCCTTCTGCAATTTCTTCCGTAAAATTTAGTGTTTCGACGTTTTTGTTAGTCCGTTAACGCACTTTTAGTGATTTTCAACATTACCTTTATATGGGAGGTGGGCGTGGTTATTATCCGATTTCTTCCATTTATGAACTGTATATGGAAATGCCTGAAGAGAACGACTCTGTAGAGTTTGGTTGACATAGCTATAGTAGTTTCCGAGATACGTACAAAAACTTAGTAGGGGGCGGGGCCCCTCCCTAATGCGATCCCTTGTGCCAAATTTCACTTTAATATCATTATTTATGGCTTAGTTATGACACTTTATAGGTTTTCGGTTTCCGCCATTTTGTGGGCGTGGCAGTGGACCGATTTTTCCCATCTTCGAACTTAACCTTCTTATGGAGCCAAGGAATACGTGTACCAAGTTTCATCATGATATCTCAATTTTTACTCAAGTTACAGCTTGCACGGACGGACGGACAGACGGACGGACAGAAGGACGGACAGACAGACATCCGGATTTCGACTCTACTCGTCGCCCTGATCACTTTGGTATATATAACCCTATATCTGACTTTTTTAGTTTTAGGACTTACAAACAACCGTTAGTTGAACAAAACTATAATACTCTCGTTAGCAACATTGTTGCGAGAGTATAAAAATTAAAAACTATTTGTGTGCTCGAACTTGGCAAATTCGGTATCAATTTAGTTATTCTACTTTAGTAAAAGATCTCGCTGATAAGGCTCGGATGCAAACAAATATTAGACACTTTCCAATTTTCTATGGAAGACGTCGAGTAACATTAAAGAAGTGTCCATATGTCGATAGGCTGAGAAAATTGTCATTTTAAAGGAAGCACCATTTTTTGGCAAAACTTGTTTTTATACACTTGCAATATGTTGCTACAGAGTATAATAGTTTTCTTCACCTAGATGAGATTGTGTAAAAATTGAGATATCGTAATGAAACTTAGTACACGTGGTCCTTGGCAATAAGAGGACGACGAGTTTATGGATAGGCGTTATTGATAAATCAATCATTAAATACGCCAGACACATTCAATTTTATCTCTAGATGGCATGAGATAACGATTACGTAGCACCGCCCTCCAATAAGCGAAATCACACATAGTATTTCGGGACTTGTTCGGCCGATTTCAACCAAATTCAGTATATAATATTCTCCTAATATTCGTGTCTTGTAGTATGAAAATGAGCGGAATTGGGCTACAACCACGCCTATTTCTTATGTAACATCATTTTTAATTTAATTTGATGCTTTCCGGTGTACAAATTAATCATCAGTGATGTATCCAGATGAAACTTTGCACGAATAGTGCCTTTGAAATATGTCACCTTATGACCAAAAATTATCCAAATCGAAACCAAATTCTCATTATAATGAGTATATATGAGCTATATATATATATGTACATATACGAATAATTACGATGACGGGAAAAGTTGAAAATCGGGTGACTGTCTGCCTGTCCGTCCCTGCATGCAAGCTATAACTTGAGTAAAAATAGAGATCTCTTAATGAAAGTTGGTATGGGAATTTCCTAGTATAAAAATTATGAGCCATAACTAAGCACTAAATTAAGATATAAAAGTCTAATTTGGTACAGGGGATCATTGTAGCAAGGGGCGCCTGTGGGCAAAAAAGTTTGCAAAAGTAAGCGTAACTCCGCCCTCTAATAAGTTTAATATACATTTCTTCTAAACTACTAAAGCTACAACTACCAAATTTGTTCAGCGCAAATATTATGAGAACTCCAACCGACAAAGTAAAAATGGATGAAATCGTAACATAACCCGGCTTCCCATATAATGGTACTGTTCAAAACTACGAAAAGCGCAATAAATCAATAACTAATTACGCCAGAGACATTAAATTTTACCACCGAGATGTTTTGAGAAAACTTTATGACAGCCGGTGTGAAAATTGGACGTTGGGACACACCAACTTTTTGGTAAAATCACATATCTCGGGACCTAATCGACCGATTTCGACGGAATTTGGTACGTAGCATTCTTCACATGTTGCTAAGTGAGGAAGGTAGATTTTAAATAGATTTTATAAATTCTATTTAAATTATAAAGATTTGTTACAGTTGTTTTGTGTTAAGAATAGCCATGCACAATAGTCATTTACAATAAATTGATCGAATCAGCCGTTCATATATCACTACATACAAGTATGTAGATCCTGCAATGGGTGCTCTCGTGCCCTTGTATATTTCGGTATAGAATTTTTGCAATCTGCAATCTTGCAAGAGCGAGAGAGTCCCTCCATTATGAAATCGCACTACAACCACGCCTACTTCCCATATAACACAATTTTAAATTTAATTTTCAGTACACAAATCAGGAAGTAATTAATATAACGGGATGAAATTTTGCATAAATAATAATTTTAAAGTATGCCACCTTTGTCCAAAAATTGTTCATAATCAACCAAAACTGTTCAAGGCTCTAGGTAACGAATATGTGGGCGCCAGTAAAGTCAAATTTGACCGAAAATATCGATCAATGTGATTCAGAGAGTAACCTTTTCTGACAAAAGTAATTCTGTGTATCAAAAAATATATTGAACCGGATCAATACTTTCCTGAGCCCCTATATACCTAATATAAAGATGTTCGGACTTCCGGACTTAATAAAATTAATAGAGCGTGTGTTTCCTATAGCAGTGTAACTTTGTACCTAAAATAGATAAATTTGCGCGAAAACTTGATCTAGCTCCAATATAACTAATATCAGGATTTTCGAACATCCGGCTGACTTCATGTCATTGGTAATTATATGTGAAGTGCCTTAATAAATATCAGAGAACATTCTTTTAGTATGTGCATGGTAATAGTTAATAGTTAACATCGGGTCGGTACTACTCCAACATCCATATATTGCATATGTATATTAATTTTAGTTTTTCTAACAAACCTTATGCCGAAGATGTCTTTCAGTGTAAGAGTTATTCCGATCATCTGATTGACGTTTTGCACCTTAAGATATTTCATTGGCTTTGATATAACTAATATCAGGATATTCGAACAACCGGTTGACTTTACTCCTATGATTGTTTTTTAATATGTGGCATGTTAATAATATATGGTATAGGGAAAAAACGATAAGATAATATCGACCCGATACTACCCTAACTCCCATATACTACATATAACTATTTACGGTTTTCTAATAAACCTTATGTGTCTGTTAGTGTTTGAGTTATACTATATGTATATATAAAATTGCTTGGATTTCGATCCTCCTTCGTTTTACACCTTAAAGTATTTCTCTGGCTTTGATTCTAGCAAGAGTATAAAAAGTTCGATTGCACCCGAACTTAGACTTTCCTTCCTTGTTTCGATTTCAATTATGCCCTTAGAAGAGATTAATTACTTTATGAAACGTACGTTTAACTTTTACAAAGGATTGTATAATAAAGCAAAATCAATGACAATAGAAACAATTGTTTTATTCAGTTACCTTTCACTAGTAAAAAACGTGGTCTAGGTAGGTAGGTAGGAGTGCAGCCCTGTTGTCTTTCGGGCTCAACTAGCACTTACTGTGCCATTTTTGATGCACTATTCGTAGACCTTTTGCATCTGCTATCACGTTTCACCTTCTCTTTCAAACCATTTTGAGGTTTCGATGAAGCTATGCTTTTAGTAGAAATCCATTTAAGGTTTGGTGCTTGATGGATTCCAAGTGTTCTGTGTCGGATCTGTGATAGGGACAAATTATTGAAAGAGGGTAGAGAACGCGTTGACAACGAACCACGTTCACGACGACCATCAACATCAACTGATGATCCATACAAAAGATAAAATGATATGAAACTCTTTGATTCGAGAGAGAGAGAGCCGTAAAAACTCACATTTTTATAACATTTGCCAATGATGCCGCTGCTGACAACTTATTCTACAGAATTTAAACAACGCGCTGATTTTGGCAGTTCGTTTTAGCGCTATTCTTCTGGTATCCCGCCCTTTTCACTAACTGCTGATTTACGGGACCCTGATTGTGTTTTGTTGCCAGCTGCAAAGCGAAAGAGTAAGAAAAGAGTTCCATATTATTTCATCTGTGATCAACACGTCAATAAAATAAAGGAAATGGTGGTTGAGGATAGGCGATTAACAGTCAGAGATCTTACTGGCATCGTTGGAATTTCGGAAGGATCAAAAACCACTCTGAAAAATCATTTGAGTCTAAGAATTGTCAAAACACCAAACAAACCAAATTCTCTTTATTTTTTCGAAAGCAGCGTCACTTGAATCAGGATGTCAAGAAATATGTTATTACTGGCGATGAGTCTTGAATCTATGCCTACGACCAGGCCAAATATAGTGACAAAAATGTGCCGAAGCCGAAAAAACACTCAAAGCTAGTCTAAAATCAAGGTTGTTTACTGTTTTCTTCGATTATCGAGGTGTGGTACACTCCGAATTCTTTCCGACCGGCCAAACTGTCAGCAAGGAGTACTATTTGTGTATTATGCGTCATTTCATTCAGCAAACTCAAACGACCGCTCCAGATAAACCGCTCTGAGTCAATTGAATACTTTAAACGTTAATCGCTACGCGCATTGAAGGCTATTCTCGGAAAATGACCATAACAACGTTGGCTCAAGTGTATTGGTGCCAAGGAGGATTACTTTGAGGGTGACGACATAAATTTTGTGGAATAAATCAAGAATTTTAATATTATGAACAAAGTCTTACTATTTTTTGCTCAAGTAGTATGTTTGGATCACTTTGGTCGCTAATGTTGGTTACAACGTAGCGTGGTCCTGTCCTAGTACATAATGTTGGCCTACTTTTAACAGAGTACTTTGTGTTTTTGGTATCCTCTTGTAAATGCTAGTTCACACACGTACTCTTTTGTCACCCAAACCGGTTTTTGTAGGCGAGAGGACGACAAGGAAAGATGAAGAGGCCGCGCAGCTCTTGCTCGGGTGGCATGTTTTGTGTTGTTGTTCGTAACAGTACGCTACTATGCAATTCAGCATTTTGAAATACTTTTCAGGACTGCAATAGAGCTCGATTTCAAATGAATATGTATGTACATACATATATGTACACAATTGTTCTGAAATTTGAATTTTATTGTCTATTTTTTGTGTCTAATATGCAAATATATAAGTATATATAACGGGTTTTTCAATAGCTACGCTACAAAAGGACAACAATAGGGACAGCAAACCACGCCATATTTTTCCCCGCTCTTTCGACATTTCTCTTTAGTAAGGCTTGCCATTTCATCATGGTAAGATATACTTATTATCAAAATTATTGAAATTTACTACCGCAAATCAGTGAGTCAGTGTGCTCAACTTTAAGAGCGGGTTTTTCAATAAAGCGATACAAAGGTTTTTTTTTAATAAAACAAAAACTGTATGCGATATCAATGAAATTCTTTATTCCTGTGAAAGTCGATATAATCTGATTTCATGGGTATTTCATCAATAAAATAAACCGGTAAATCAACTCATAAGCGGAAATTGTTTTCAAGTGCGTTAAGCAATTCATCTGACTGGAAGAAAAGTTTCCGTACGAAATCTGTGCCTAGTAGAAAGTTGCACTGCCAATGTCTGAGAAACCACAGAATTCGAGGCGAAAATCTCGGATTTTAAATTGTATGGTACTGTCAACAAAGTATGAGCTTTTACGACTGATATCGCATCATCATCATATTTTGGTGCTACAGCTTTCTTTGAGGTTCGGCTTTCCTCATGTCGAAAATTACGATTCTATATTTCTGTATAATCAGTGGCGGATCCAGAGACGATTCTTGGGGGACGAAATTTAATTTATTCTTCGATTTGGGTTTCAAACTTATTATTGTGAGAGAAATACAGTTCAAATTATGAAACAAAAATTATCAATTCCAATTTTTAGGTAAACAAAGTGGTTATAATCGAAAAGTCAATCATATGCATGCATTACATAGTGGCTCATTTTATTAAAAATTCAAACAGAAAAATCCTTTTACATTGCGTGTTTCACAACGCAAAACGATGACCGCCAAATCAATTGCTTCCTTTTGAAGAACTACGCTGAGCGAATGGGTGAACGATAGAATGTCGCTGAGACAGAAGAGCCCGACGATAAATTCGAACTTGCACAAAGCCGATATGAGAATTGTTGCTTTGCCTGCTGTTTCTCTGTTCTTTCACTCACTGATTTTTGACAGAGCTTCGATGATCAACGGTAACTTCGCAACAAATTGAAGCACAGCATCGTGCCTCTCTACCCATCTTGTTTCACACAACTGGACAATTTTTTCACCAAGTATCTTTGCTAATACAGTCACACGTTTTGGCAACGTTTTCGATTAATCGTACTTTCTCTTACTCTTACTGACTTTGAAATACTGTTGTTGAGCATCATTTTTTGCTTTTTTCCGAATTTCGTTGACTGCTCCGATATCTGACAGCATGACCGCACAAATATTCAGTCCCTATCCAAGCGTATTTCTCCATTCGGGGATTCATTTTCTTCATGTCTCCAAGAACAATGCCCCCGATGGCAGATCCACTTAGAGACAATTCTTCATCGGTTCGGTCATTTTTTCCAGCAGTCCTGTAAGCCATTAATCCATCTTCATCCTCGCTTTCTTCTGATTCTGTGCCCTCCGCGAGTTGACCGAATGCGTCCAAAAAAGATACAAAGTCATCTGGTATGCATGCTTCGCCAGAAGAAAAATCGACGTGTCTGAGTACAACGCTAATCTGTAACGAGAAACATTATTCTTCTGTAAATTTCTGTTTATTTTCTTGGGAACAACCACTATCCGATAGTTCAGACAATAGGCATCAATTATTATATTTTTACGGAAATTCTACTTCTACTTAATAATTGGCAGGATGAAAGTATTACCTGAGCTTTTCCCGACAGATCTGGAGATTCATCGAAAACAATCGTGTAAAACTCAGCACGGCCACTCGTTGCAAAATTTTGTCCATTATCTCTGCCCTGCAGCATTCAATTAGTTGATTCTGAATCGTTTTACTGGTATAGGTCGCTCTTGAAGATGTGCTCCCAAGGTGATGCTCCAGAGTTGTGTCACCTGAATCGATTCTGAATCTCAGCAAAGCCCTGAAATTCCGTTCGTTTTGCACGGGCGTTTTATTTTTTCGAATATCTTCGTCATCTCTATGCCCACGAAGTGGGATGTTCTGCTTTCCGCAAAAAATGAGCGTTTTCACAATGGGGATGAGTCGTTTTCTGTTCTCTTGCGTTTGCGAAAGATGTTTTTATTGTTGTTAAATTTCCCTATTTCTATAAAAGCTAAAGGCAGTCCCACAAGTTATTAGTTATTGGACTTCAATCGCCACTTTACCTCTAAGCTCAAATAATGTTCACATGCATTGTATTACTTTACATCTACTATAGCCACAAGAGATTATTAAATGAGGTGCTTGTTTATGTTAAAAAGTTTTTGACTAAATATACTTTACTTTTCGTAAAACAAAATTTAATTTGAATGTTAATTTTTCTTAAGATCAGCTGCCATGCACTATTTTTTACTATACGTAAACACTTTTTGAACTCGCTGTATGTAGTATATGGGAGTTGGGGTAGTGCAGACCGATTTCATCTATTAACTATTACCATGTACATACTAAAAGAATGTTCTCTGAGATTTATTAACGCACTTCACATGTAATTACCAATCACATGGAGTCAGCCGGATGTTCGAAAGACCTGATGTTAGTTATATTGGGGCTAGATCAAGTTTTCGCTCAAATTTATCTATTTTAGGCACAAAGTTACACAGCTATAAGAAACACACGCTCTATTAATTTTATTAAGATAACCCAGATTGGCCGATATATGCGGTATAAATTCACCCGGAACTTCAAAAATCTTTAAATTAGGTATATGCTAAGGAAAATATTCGGTACCTAAGGATTGAACAGTTTTCGTTGGAAAGTGAAAGAATTTAAAATTTTGCTGTATGGGTAGTAGGCGTGGTAGTTGCCCGATATGTGACGAATGTGATGTACGAATGTGAATATAATGCTACATACTAAATTTTGTCAAAACCGGTATTTCCGATCCCGAGATATGGGATTTCACCAAAACGTAGGCGGTGCCACGACCATTGTCCTATTTTCACTCCCATAAAGCTCTGTAACACCATCTTGTGGATAAAATGAAGTCTCTCTGCCGTGTTTAGTTATTGATTTATTGCGCTTTTAATAGTTTTTAACAGTACCGTTATATGGAGAGGGAGCAGGGTTATCTACCGGTTTCATCCATTTTTACGCTTCTTGTAGTATTTGAACTGAGCGAATTTGGTTATTGTAGTTGTATTGGTTTAGGAGATATCTATATCAAACTTGTCAAATCTGTGTAAACAAAACCGTGTAAAAAACAGACGTTTCCTTTAGTAAAATGGAGGATACGTTCCATGTCATCTGAAAAACGTGTAAAATGAAATAAAGAACTATATTTACTTCGAAAAACAGTGTAAACATGTTGAAAGCTATAAAATTTCAGATATGCCTACAAATTGTATCTTCATATGGCACTTTATTGAGCATTAAAACTTAAAATACATAATTCATACAGGTGAAAAATTGGTAGATTAGGCAAAAACAAAAGAAATCTGTTAATACAGAATTGAGAACAGAAAAATTAGAATAAAAATAAGGAAAAAATATTTACATAACTACATAATTATTCGTCGCTAATTGATAACAAGCACAATTTCTTGCGACGAGCTGGACTAAAGTCGGTATCATCGCTGGAGATATTCATTTCGGCAATGTAAATATCATGCGAACAAAATATGTAGATAAGAGTTGTCGAATAAATTGATTTCCCAGTTACTACTAGGTATGTTCATTTCAGCAATGGTGCTAAGTGTGGTAAAAACAAAGATAATTACAAGACAGTGATTTTGAAACCGTACTAGATTAAAAGTTTTTTACAAAAAAAAAATTTGTTTTCAACCGTGTAACTTCAAGTCCGTGTAAAAAAAGAGTTGGGTGTAAATAGATAGGAGAATATATGTATCTATGTGATACTCCAACCCACCTCTGTTGAGTTCCTTGTATGTAGCTTCTTTTTACAACAATGTAATGTACATAAGTATGTACAGTACGGTAGGTACGTTCAGGGGCGTAGCTACAACTTCGGGCGCCCGGGTTCAAGGATGTTCTGCCGCCCCCCTTTATCTACCTACCTACAAGTTTCATGAGGTGGTTCGAACAAAAGTGAATTTTTACAAAATATCTTCGATATTAAGTATATAAAATTTAGGAACTAGAAGTCACGCAAATTCTGAAGTTCCAAAATTCTCACAATACAATGTTTTTGAGGAAATTGATAGTAAATTTACAAGACATCTTATTAAAAGACATAGAAAAAACACATTTTCGCCATATATCTTGTACACAATTTTTGCATCTATAAGTTCTATCACTATTTTTAAGAAAGATATCTATAAGCCAAAAGATATAAGACAAATTCAAAGACTGAAGAGTATTCGAGTAAAAATTAATATTTTTCATTGTTATTCAGATTATTACATTGTGAGTTTACAATTCTTTATCTTTTATAATAAACTAGCTGACCCCGCAGCCGTTGCCCTGCGTGAAATTATGTGTTTTGAAATGAAAAAAAGTTGAAATTATATTCTGTCGAAAATGATTTATTTACGATTTTTCTACATTTTTTTTATGTAGCGCAGCTTAATAAACATAACTTTTTTGATTTCTGTTCTGGTGCGTAAATATACAAAGAAGATGGGTTTTCAACTCGTCAACACGCCACATATATCTGGCAAATTTTCCCTGGAAATTGAATACGTTTGAAATGAAATGGCTGTCCCTTGTATTCGATAACTGCGTCATAATCAGTCGGGTTCCATTACACAGTTTCGGCGCATGAAGATTGTGAAACATTATAATGACAGATCCAACTTTGAGACGCAAATGATGCTGGGGCATACCAAGGCTCTCCAAAGAATTTGGAAATTCCACTGGATAATTTACGGCTTCGTCTTTCTTGTCAAGACGATCGATCGATTTATATGAGCGCAAACCTCCCGAAATTTGACTTTGAATCTTCCAGTTTAAGTCATTAACATCGGTATTTTTGGCAACTAAAATTGCGCGTGCACTCAAGCAATTGCAGTTACGATAATTTTGCCAATGTGCGGATAAACATTCGTGATGAGTTCATCTTCCGTTGAAGTGAATTGACAAAAGGGATGTGAAATTGATATCAAACCACTGGAAAAGTCAACCGAAGTTTGCCCATTTCCAATTCTAAGCGAATACAATGTAAAATGTCGTCGGCATTGTCATTTTTTCGTATCCATACTTAACGCGAATTTGAAGGCTGATGTGTGGAAATGATCTTCGCGAAAAGTATGCGAACTTCAGTGGCATGCGAAGTACTATCGCATTGTCCTTCGTCTGTTTCCAGTGATTATCATGTTCCAGCAAATGCTACTGCTGGCATGCTTCTCAAAATGTTGCACACACTGTACCATTCACAATACGCGATGACTTAAATGAAGTTCCAAAGGAACCGCGAGACGCAAAACAGTCGGAAAGGCTTTCATGAATTGCAAAAGTAAATATCCTACAAAGCGCTTTATTGCAGTTCACATATCGACCCATTTGATACTGCTGATCTTATATCGTTCAAGGCCAATAACCGCCACGTTGCTTTCTTTGGTGACATACTTGCAAACGTATTTGATCGATTACACCAATCTGCAATATTCAACAATGACATGAGTTTTGAATGTGAATTAAACAAAAGGGGCGAATATGGTACGACCCATGTGTTGTCAACTTCGATGTGTTGTTAACGTCGATATTCACGCCTCTAAATGCTAAATGTTCTGCCATTGTCGTCTGGTGAGCGACGCCGATACAGTGAATATCCATCATTTCCCATTTCCGTTTCCGAAAGAAAAGCACATGAGTAGTGTTTCGTGCATTTATTGTCAAACATACAAACCAAAGTGGGATTGTAAGGTTCGCAAGGTCCATGAATCATATTGGTTTTCACCACTTCGTATAATTCTGGATCTATCTCTGAATCAGGAATTTACGCTGAAATGAATTCATCAATTTGATCTGGTGTAATCACCATCCGCATACAAAGAAGAATGTGTGCGTGCGGCAAACCTCTTTTTTGCTATCGCTAGCTGATTGACCGCGATCCATAATTACGCACGTATGTCATCGCATTTTGGGAGTACTTCTTGCCTTTCTCTGGGCTGCCATACGTTGATGGCAAAAAGAACGCCGACCAATATTAGCGCCACCTCTTCGTGGCTTCGTAACAAATTTCAATCTGTAATTGATCACATCGTCTGAAACATACATAAAGTTTTCACTGAATAATTTTCAATAATTTTTCCTTCGGATAAAAAAGCAAGCGACTGCAATTGAACGATTCAAATAATTTACAAATCTAAATATTGAAAAACAAAACAAACAAAAATTGAAAAAAATGTGTATGGAAAATGTTACTTTTTGAAATTGTCCAATTTTCCGACTTCTCCTCATGAAAAGTATAAGGTATTTTGTTTCTAAACCTTTCCCGATCCACAACAAACAACCTTTAAAAATTTCATTAAGATTGGTTCAACCGTTCTCTTAGTGTTACTAACAAACAAACATTCATTTTTATTGTAACGTTTGTATGGGGAAAAGAAAAGGACTGTTTTTAGGGGTTTTCCGGAAACTATTCGAATTTTTCTTGTCGTAAAAACCATCCTTGAATTTCAACAAACAATTAAGAAAAAGAATTGGCCAAATTGGTCCAGGCGTTATTCATTTTTATTTACATACATACATATATAGATTTTGTAAAAAAATTTGTGGAAATATTTTTCTGGATATTAAAAAACAGCCCCTATCTACGCCACACAGTGAGACAACGCCGGCATTAAATACAAGAAGCTCTGAAATTTTGCACAGGTTATTTTTGAGACAATTCCAGTTTAAAAAAAAAAAAATTAAGAAAATTCGCCCACTTTTACGCCCACCTGCCATACAGTCGAAATTTGTAAAATGCCGTATTGTCCGTAATACTTTAGGTATAACTTTCAGTTTTGGTAAACTTGAATGTTATATAGTTACAAATATTATTTGAAATAAAAATTGAACTTTGGCCCACTTTTAACCCCATCACCCATACTACCTCAACATAAAAAGTGCCATATTTTCTAAAATATATTAAATACAACCTTCAAATTCTATATTACAATAACACGCCCCCTAATACGCCCACCTCCCATTGAAATGCAATAAAAAAAAACAATAATTTTTTTTTTACTTAAACAAATAAATTTTTTTTCATTCAATCAATAATTTTTTAACATCATCATGGTATTCTAATTTTTTCAATTTGTTTCTCATTCTAAATGAATTAATATAAGGATCTGATGATATTTGCAAATAGTGCATTACATCTTCATTCGTAGAACTACGTGAATTTTTACGAGAATGGAATAGCCTACAGTTTCTATACTCCTTATTCATTGCTTTTTGCGCTTCTTCGGATAACATTCCTGTAGCAAAAAAAAAGTTAATATTAAATAAAGTTTAAAAAAATACTTTCAAAAATAAAAATTGCTAACAAACCTATTGGCAATATAGCCTCAGATACCATTTTGCTGACGTGAATGAGAACTTTATGCACAGTGATGGGCATGTAGTACCAGCCAATTTATGTGTGTACAAATGTACATATGTTTGAGCAAAAAAAAAACTGGTTTGGTTTAGCGGATGGAAAAAATGCCCAAAAACCAACAACAACCAAAACCAAAATTATGCTCACTATATTAGGCTGCTTATGAGCTTTGGACAACAAAAATAATTATAATGCAAGAGACTATTTTCTATTTTCCTGCCAGGCGGCAAGCGGCATTACAATATAACAATTAAACTAACCACATTAGAAAGTGATCATAACACAACTTAGATAAGAACAATATCTTGCAATATCAATTTAAATTAAAAATTATGCAACTATCTAACCCAAAGTCAATGACCTTCAACAAAATTATCTATCAAATTAATAACGTAAATAAAATTTATGTAAACAAGAATATTTTTATTAAAACATAAATGATCTTTAAAGCATAATTCTGAATAACTACCAAAAAACAAATGTAATTTATTACTATTCTCATGCACAATAAGTGAATAGTAAACAATTAAAAAAAATAAAAGTAAAAAGTTGTAAACATGCTATTGCATGCTAACATACGTATAGCGACAGAATGTGCGCGTTACGTACTTTTTGTAGTTTTTTGTATGTTTAATGTGCTTTTGCAAACTTTTGCTATATGTCCTCTACTTTAAATTAAAGCTGAGATTTCAAACTTTCATTTGGTATAAGTCTGCACCTAGGGCGAGGGGCTGCTCTATATTTCCTAGGCCATTGAAAATGCAAAATGTTCAATTTTTGCACCACAATTCTGTTAAGAAAAAAAAATTGTGTTTTTTTTTAAATTTATTTTTTCATTTATTCATTCTACAATAACAAAATTAATTAAAAAAATACTTTAAAGTTACATTTATTATGTATTTTTATTTTAATAAGCTTTTGATTATTACATATTGAACTAACATATTTCAAGTGCGTTGGCATACCTCAACTTTGAATTGCTCAAACCAAAAAGTAATGAAGTTATGAGGCTGAAATTTAAGGGAATTGTTACTCATATATCTGTTAATATACTGTGAAAATTTCATCCAAATTGGACGACACGTCAAAAGCCATTTTTTGCCGCGGTTACTATTGGGCTGTCTCACTGTGCGCCACTGGGTACGTTCCTAAGAAAACTGTGCAAATCAAAATCGTTTAAAAAATACACCCTTCATAAATACATTTGGAGATCTCTTCCACAACCTTAAAAAGTCGTCTAAAATGAAAAAAATTCAAATATTTTCTTAAAAAACCGTACAAAAAAAGGATATTAAACTCCATTAAGTAATAATAAAATAAAGCAATTCAGATTTATTACAAGAGAATAAATTTAGTTTAAAGTTTAAGTACCAAAAAAAATGAAAAAAAAATAGGAAACAAGAGTTAGTGGATAACAATCGTGTACGTTTATTATGGACTGGGTTAAAAATAACACTGTCCTCAGAAGATACTATGTCTAACAGAACTGTTGAATTTTGTTCTAATGTAGAATTATCTTCATTATTAGCTGCCTTTATAGTTTTTTTGTTATAAAGTCTGTTAAAAGAAGTTGTTTTTTTGGTTTCTTCGGTTGTTTAGATAATTCTTGATACCCAACAATACAAGATTTAAGTTTACGTTGAAATTGTAATACACACTCCATGTCATGAGCAAGAAAATGTTGTTTCAAACTTGTAGCGAATTTCAAGCCCTCATGAATTAAATTAGCCGTTAAAACCTCGTCCTCGTCGATATCGACATCTTTATTCTCATTGATTGTCATAATTTCAATTAAGTCGTCATCATCAATAGGACCTTCTGAATCTAAAATATATCTTAACGTTTGCTTGTTGTATTACATTTTAACTTCTGCTATAATACCCTGATCGAATGGCTGAATCAGAGAAGTGGTATTAGGTGGCAAAAACAGCAACTGAATATTCGAATGTACCAGCACTGGGTGGCTAGGTGCATTATCAACATTCAAAAGTACTTTAAATTCTAAACCTTTTTGTGCCATATATTTCTGGACTTCAGGAACAAAACAGTTATTAAACCAATCTATGAACAGATTAGCCGTCATGCATGCCGTTTTATTCGCCATAAAATGAACTGAAAGTTCTTTAATGTCCTTACCTTTTAAGGCTTCAACATTTTTTCGTCAGATGCGTTACTGCAAGGCAAGAGAGTCACCCGATCTTTGACTGCTTTAAAGCCACCAGCTGTCTTTTGATATTTTGCTATGAATGTTCTTTTTAGCATTTGCCGTATCGTCGGCATTAAATATTTGATCTGGAGTATATCTGCCCTCTTGAATTATTTTTGATAATTCATCCCGATATTTTTTTGCAGCATTTTCGCCAGCTAATGCCAATTCTCCTTGAATTTTTACATTGTGAAAAACGTGTGATTTTAGAAAACCTGTAAGCCTTCCATGACTTGCACTGAAAGCAATTTTATTAGTTCCCTGATGGGATACGGATGGTTCTAACTCCTGAAGTCGGTTGTATATTGTAATAATCTTTTCTTTATAATCTTTTTTTCTTTAATAATCTTCCCATCTTTAGGATTTTTATACCCTTAACAGGGTATATTAAGTTTGTCACGAAGTTTGTAACACCCAGAAGGAAGCGGTGGAGACCCTATAAAGTATACATATATATAAATGATCAGTATGTCTAGCTGAGTCGATTTAGCCATGTCCGTCTGTCTGTCTGCCTGTCCACCTGTCTGTATATACATATACGAACTAGTCCCTCAGTTTTTAAGATATCGTTTTGAAATTTGGCAAACGTCAATTTCTCTTCAAGAAGCTGCTCATTTGTTGAAACTGCCGATATCGGACCACTATAACATATACATATGTAGCTGCCATACAAACTGAATGAACGGAATCAAGTTCTTGTATGGACAACTTTCACATTTGACAAGATATATTAACGAAATTTGCTATAGATTATTCTCTAAGGCAACAATGTAATCTCCGCAGAAATTGTTCAGATCGGATTACTATAGCATATAGCTGCCATACGAACTGAACGATCGGAATCAAGGGCTTGTATGGAAAACTTTCGCGTTTGACGTGGTATCGTCACGAAATTCGGCATGGATTACTGCTTAAGGTAACAATATAACCTCTAAAAAAATTGTTCATTACATATACATTACTATAGCATATAGCTGCCATACAAACTGAACACATAGTTACTAACAGAAATGCACCTGTGAAGGGTGCAACCAAAGTTAACGTTTTTTCTTGTTTCTCCTGTAAATCTTCAATCCATAACACCATATATATATTTTTCAGTTTTCCCCAAAGTACATAGAATTTCGACTATAAGAAGATGTTTTTGAACTAAATGCTGACCCAGAAATTACTGATTGTCGAATTGAACTCTCATTATTTTAATTGTTCTTATTGTTGCTTCGTTTAATCCAAAAACTCTGCGAACAGATGTTGAACCTTCGCCACGTCTTAGACAGTCTAGGATTTTTATTTTCGTTTCTACTGACATTGTTTGTCTCTTCAGAGTGTGCTGTTATTCAGACATTGCATTAATAAGGGCACTGTAAAAACGAAATAAAATAAAATTGCTTATTGCAATTTTCTAAGATAACAATCTAACATAATGTTACCTTTTGAAAAGTTATCAACAATTCCGAAAATTTTGAAAATTTCACCAATTTGTAAAAAATAACTAACTAAAACTTTAGCTTTAAGAAGTTTATTGAAATTATATATTGCGTCACCAGAAAACTGATATGCCCTCACGAAAATCACCACCCACACTAGTGTAAGGTTTTTGAGAGTTTTGAGGTTTTCCGCAAGCTGAGGTGATTTCAAAAGCACAAATGCTCACAATTACCTCACAAATTTGTGATGTCTGAAAGTAAAGCTCACAATGCAAAATCGGTTGTGTTTGTTTTGTTAATTTCAATATTTTTAAAGAAATTTACAATTATTTTATTCAAATAGAATGGAGGAAATCTTCCAAAGGCGTTATCTATTATAAATATTACAACAAGTACATATGTTTGTAACTTACGGGTTTTGTACATTTTACTTCCTTCTGAGAATGAATAAAAATAAATATACATACATATATTTAAATAATTTGGACAAGATTTTATTTGTAAGTATTTATGTATGTATTATTTATGTGCAAAAAGATATTTATGTTTAAATAATATGCAATATACAATATGCAAACCAGTTGTGAGGTTTTCTCAGAATAGGGCTACATATTATATAGTATAGGGCATTTCCCTTAAAGTAAAAAAGCTGTGAAGTAGAGTTGTCTTTTGGATGATATCCAACACTTCAGAAAATAATGCAAAAAATTTAATTTTTTTTAGGAATTCGTGTTAAACCAAAAATTTTTTTTGACGAACCGTGTTATTTCAAAATCGTGTAAAAACAAACCGTGTAAAAATATATTTTACTGTATGTACATACATATGTACATAAGTATATTTATGGTGGCCAAAAGCAAATAAGTATGTATCAAAACATCACAAATAAATCGCAAGTAAAGTATACTAAAGTAAATATTGCACAGTTGAATGAATGAACGCAATAATTTTATGCCAAACGAAACGCCAATTGCAGAAAGCTGAAAGTAAATGAGCAAAAACAGAAACTAATGCACGGCAGCGCGAGTCAAGCAGCTTGTGTACATGCATTGTAATTTCCACTTAACCTTATTAAGTATCTAAATAAAATATGTATGCACAACTAAACATGTATACACACATGTACATATGTACATATGTATGTATGTATGTATGTCCGATTTTATGGACTTCTATAACAGCGCGACAATAATAACAATACAGCAACTAAATAATAAAGCAACTCGTGTAAAATAGCCATTCACATATTCACAAAATATAGAATCACTTACATACATACATACATGTGTACATACATATACATACATATGTATGAGCATATTTATGGAGAGGTAAACGAGCTGAAGTAAACACGCTGTTAGGCATTGAGGGCTTCTAAAAACACACAGCGGCATACAGAAAATCTGTTAAAATTTTAATTTAGCAAATGTGCAGCATATTATTGCATATGAGAGCGCTCTCAGCAGACGCTGTAGGTTCTCAATTAAAGTGCGATAGGTTAACACAAACGACTTTTGAAATACTATTACATAGATATACATAAATACGTACATATTTACAGTTAGGCATTTCAAACAAGCAAGCCAAAATCGAACTTGTGCTCGCACTCTCAACAAACGAACAGATGCGCAACTCGGGGCAGTCAGCTGTTGGAGGCAGCGATCAGCCAGCTGTGCGTCACTACCCCCGAAGGCGTCATACTTACGTTCAGAAGACGCTACTAACAGTTGTTTGGTCTCCGCCATAGCCGTTCAGGTAGGCAAAGGTAGTGCCATTGAAGAGAGCAACACTCTCGGCAGTGGCAGCGCACACATGTATGTAACGCTTCCTAAACGATACAAAGTGTTGTTATGCTCAATACACTTAAAGTTAATCTTTTTTTGTTGTTTTTGTGTGTTGTATATGGATGCAAATTTGAGTACACTAACATTTAGTGAATTTCAACTGTTGTTTTTGGTGTATGAGTGATTAGCGAATAAAAATACTGTGAGTAAATTTGATAAACAATTTTGTTTAATCATCGCCGCTTAAGATGAATTAAATTTGTATTGTCACGTGTAAGGGCATTGACGTGCCGTCAATGACTACCTGCGCAAATGGCAAAAATGTATGTAAGTACATATATGTATGTATGTACATATGTACATATGTATGTATGTATATAACGTGACATGCCACAATTAATTATTGTGTTTCGTTCTAGTCACAATATTATATATACATATACAGTTTAGGCCAGTTGTTTAAAATTTTTAACATACACACACCCGCAAACAATCCGATTCACATCTTGCCATGTGTGTGAAAACTAAAACCATTAAAAAACATAAGATCAAATAGTTAAAATAAAGAACAAATTTAAATAAAAAATGGGACAGGAAAATTCGGTATACAAGTGTACCGTATGCAAATAATATTCTTATATGAGTTATGTTAAATCCTTAAATGATTTTTAAAAATATTATATTAGACAACAACTTGAATTAAATATTAAATTTTCGATTTTTAATTTTAATGTTGGGTATGATTTAATCTAAGCGTTTTTTGGAAATGTCAATGATGTTAATATATACATACATATGTATGTATACCAGGGTGATGAAATTTTTTTTTTTTTTTTTCGTTTGGTACTCTGAAAAATAGGTTCCTAGGCACCTCTAAAAAATCCTCTCCAAAACCTATGAGTTTCATCATTCATAATGATTTTTTTCATTGAGTTATAAAATTCGTAAGAAATAAAAAATTTTCCCAAAAATAACCAAACTTCAGCCGTTAATATCTTTTAAACGGTTGGGTTTGCGAAAAAGTCGTGGAGACCTTTTTTGTAGAGCATTCAATTTCCTACAAAATCTAAGGAACAAGATATTTTTTCAAGTAGTTGGAAGCGAGATATAAATTTTTCTATCTGATAATAAGTAAAAATAGAAAACTGTATGTAGGGGGACCTTCCCGTTACAATTAAGAACTCATGCTTGGAGAGGCTTCCTTAGAGGTGTCTAGGAACCTATTTTTCCGAGTACCAAACGAAAAAAAAATTATTTTTTTTTGAATCACCCTAATGTATACATGTATGTATATCTCACATATGTAGATGACTGCAACGTAGCGACAACGAAATTTTCTTGTATTTTGTCCAAAAAAATGTACATAAGTCGGAAAACTTTAAATTTAACATTTCACACATTGGTGGCATCGCCATTGTAGTCGGCAAAACTAGAAATAATTTTATATCGGAACTATTTACTTTGATAGATTTGAGATTTGAGATTTTAAATTAGAGACAATTTTTGTGAGTTGAGACGAATTAGCTATTCAGTACACGAAAGTCACAAAAATCTCACAATTGAAAGCAAACAGATCTAATCAGCTAACGCATTTCGTTATTTATTTACATACATACTTACATATGTTTGCATATAAACCCTGAACGAACCTAAACTTGTTGATAACATTTCTTAAACTTTCTATAACCCAGGCAAAACGCATAATTACAACATAACAAGTATGTTATTCCGAAAAATTTGCTTGCAAGGTCTTACGCCGGAATAATATTCAATTATTTAAGCACAATTCTGGCTGAACGGATAAATATGAGCAAAATCTACGTGTTTGAACATAATTTCATAATTTATTTCATGTTATACGATTTGACTGCTTTTGCAGGGTCTTACCCCTGCGGGATCATTTTGTGGGTGACCATATGACCGAATTCCGTTCAAAAAATAAGTGTCATAAAATTAAGGCGAAAATATTGAAACTTTCAAAAATTTGTTTGTGAGCAGGATATACATATTAAGTTTGCCACGATGTTTTTGCTCATTTTCCGGAACCGTCGATATCGAACAAGCATAGCCTATAACAGCTATACAAACTGACCGATATCACTCAAGTCCATGTGAGGAACTTTTTTACTTGATTAAGGCTCTTCACAAAATGTAGTATGTATAGCCTTCGAAGAAATTTTTCACTTCGGACAACATATGTATGTATACATATGTACTTAGTTGCCATACAAATTGATCGATCAAACTCAAAGGAAAAATCTTTTTATATCATTATATGCTGTGAGAGGTACATGTACTATAATATTATCGGAGCAGCCAATGATGTCGTTTTTTCTTGTTTTTCTTTCTTTCTTCTTCTTAATAGGCGTAGACACCGCTTACGCTATTATAGCCGAGTTAACAACAGCGCGCCAGTCGTTTCTTCTTTTCGCTACGTGCCGCCAATTGGATATTCCAAGCGTAGCCAGGTCCTTCTCCACTTGGTCCTTCCAATGGAGTAGAGGTCTTCCTCTTCCTCTGCTTCCCCCGGCGGATACTGCATCGAATACTTTCAGAGCTGGAGTGTTTTCGTCCATCCGGACAACATGACCCAACCAGCGTAGCCGCTGTCTTTTAATTCGCTGAACTATGTCAATGTCGTCGTATATCTCGTACAGCTCATCGTTCCATCGAATGCGATATTCGCCGTGGCCAATGCGCAAAGGACCATAAATCTTTCGCAGAACTTTTCTCTCGAAAACTCGTAACGTCGACTCATCGGTTATTCACGTCTTAAAAATCCTTATATATTTTTGAAAATAATAATTTAATTATAATATTACAAAGCTGCTACCTGAGACATACTTGAGAATTCATAAGCCCTCTTCTACGTTATTACTCTCCAGCTCTTTGGTGTTTCATAAGTTTGGCTGCTATTTCGCACACCGTTTTCCATTTATTTAGTGATTCCACCATTTGATGCACTTTTTTAGGGTTAGGTCTATCCCGATTGCATTTTTCAATATTTGCCTTTCTTGGTCATATTTCGCACAATGGAATAAAGTGTGCTCCTCGATGGTCTCGCCTTAACATACTAACAAAGCCCTTTCAATTTCTATAATCAAATATTATTAGTAATGTAGCATACTAATTATAGTATTTAAAGTCACTTAGCAACAAGTTTTAATTATTGTCTTCAAATACTACAAAAGTATGTATGTAATTAAATTTACGAAAAATCCCTACAGATTGACCATGGCAACCACCACTATCTCATTTACAGTTATCAAATATGTACACATGTATGTATGTTTGTATGTCTGCAGGTATTTCCCTCCGCTTCTTGCGGCTAATTCGCTAGCTGCCTGCTGTCCATTACACTCGGTTGGCAAACCAGCTACAAAGCATCCGCCACAACAGCACATGTTGCAACAACTGCCGAAACAACAACACAGCTGTATGCGTATGCATTTAATTTCAGATTTTATTTGCCTCTTTTGCCATACTTTTACAATTTTTTGTTCTCCAAATGCTAGTGGAAAGCAGATGCGCTCAATTGTTGTTGTTGCATGTAATTTGCCGCTTACACAAAGTGTGTTTGTTGAAAAGTATTTCTGCTGCCACCTTTACACTTTCTTAGTTGAATAACATTTATTTTTTTCATTTACTTAATTTTTTCTTTTATGGAGCTAAACTTAATGCTTGTGGTGAATGAGCGAGGCCACACCACCGAAACGGCATCGCCACTGCCACTGGTTGGCTGCCCTGTGCCGTTTTGAAACCTCTCTGCGTCACGAACCGCTGACGAGTTTATAATATTTGTAACTCATCCGCCCTATGCGCCTCGCTCTCTCTCTCTTAGAAGCACACATGTGGACGTGCTCCTGATGCTCTTCTAGTGGTTGTTGCTTCCAAAAGGCAAATGTTTTGCTTTTCTTCGACTCTTTGGCTGGCCCAGCAAACACACGTTCATATATACAAACACACATTTGTTTGTGTGTAAAGTAGAGAATATTTTATTTGGTTTTGGGTTTCTTTTAACGCGCTGTCTTTGCTGTCTGACTGTCCTGTTGTTGCTGCTTGCTATTGCCCCTTATTTTACAAAAACAATAACAAAAATATTACGCTGCGGTTGAGTTCATTTCACTCAGTTGTATGGTGCGCGCTGGCTGAAGAGATGGTGTGTGAAAAATGCCGATGACACACATAGTGGACTCAGTACATTGTCGGCGCCAGCAAAGCAGCAGCGTAGAGAACAAAGCCGCCAAATTGCAACAGCCACAGAAACAACAACAACAAGGTTGTCTATGTGTGAGCATTTAATAAAAGCGGTGCGACTTGAGATTACCCTACAAGAATGATTCTTCTGGTGGGTTCGCTAATACGCTCACATTTATTATGTCAGTGGTGACGTTTCATTTGTTTGTCAGTTGCACGTCACTGTTATTAGTAAAAAGATACACTTACAACTTATAATGCTTAGAATTCTAGAACAGTTGATACATTAGCGGAATTGACCCAGATTTTATTTGGCCAACCGAAAATACAAACCCTGTTGGATCGACAAGTACAAAATAAGTAAAAGCTTATAACGACTTATAGCTTTTTTCTTTGTGAATATTATCCGACCCAATTCCTTTATTGTTTGATAGTAAATACATTAGCTACATATGTATTTTCAAAGTAAAAAACTTACTCAGAAATAAAGATATTAGTTTTCTTTGACTATCCGATTTGTTTGACATATCACAATATGTCCCTAATAATTTTGGCATGACTGTATGTTGTTGTTGTTACTACCTTCTCTATTGACGATCAATTTATTAATAAACCAAGGTCCCTCTCTCGACAACCATAAACCAAACTCTATAAGTCACTCATAACTCCCGTCCTACTATATGGTGTAGAGTCTTGGACGATGTCAACAACTGATGAGTCGACGTTGCGAGTTTTCGAGAGAAAAGTTCTGCGAAAGATTTATGGTCCTTTGCGCGTTAGCCACGGCGAATACCGCATTCGATGGAACGATGAGCTGTACGAGATATACGACGACATCGAAATAGTTCAGCGAATTAAAAGACAGCGGCTACGCTGGTTGGGTCATGTTGTCCGGATGGACGAAAACACTCCAGCTCTGAAAGTATTCGACGCAGTACCCGCCGGGGGAAGCAGAGGAAGAGGAAGACCTCCACTCCGTTGGAAGGACCAAGTGCAGAAGGACCTGGCTTCGCTTGGAATATCCAAATGGCGCCACGTAGCGAAAAGAAGAAACGACTGGCGCGCTGTTGTTAACTCGGCTATAATCGCGTAAGCGGTGTCTACGCCAATTAAGAAGAGAAGAAGATAACACAGCTCTATAAAAAACAAAAGTCCAGATCAGTTACCACCTTATTCTTGAAAATATTGATTGTGCTCTTGTTTTTAAGATAATTGCAGATCTGAACTAATATTTTGATAAATATAGGCTTGTTTCCACTCATAGATAGGGTTCTGCGCAACTTTTTCGCTCATGCAAAGGTTACATCATGCTTACTTTCAAGCTCCTTATCCAAAATATGCAAAAAATTACTCGGAATGTTTTTAGATTTTACGTGAATATATCTAGAATTACAGTTTAGAAAAAGTCCTGTTTTACTTGCATGGACTACTCAGAAACATTGATGTCACCAAATACTCACATATCGGTATAAACTACATATGGATGTGAATAAGAGGGCGAAACATCTGAACAGAAGTTATTTTCTCAAAATGAACTCAGTGATTTATTTAGTTAACCAATTAGAAAAAAATAATAATTTCTCAAAGCGTTGGTCGTGAAAGGATGTCGTTCTACATTTACATTAATAACATTTTTAGAGAATTTGTGATGCTTGGTATGGAAA